>NC_034590.1:65383923-65415167 GCF_900095145.1 Mus pahari
GCTGTCCCATGAATTTTTGATCTTAGCCATTCTGACTGGTGTGAGGTAAAATCTCAGGGTTGTTTTGATTCGCATTTCCCTGGTGATTAAGGATTTTCAACATTTTTTCAAGTGCTTCTCAGTCCTTCGGCAATCCCCATCAAAATTCCAACTCAATTCTTCCACGAGTTAGAAAGGGTAATTTGCAAATTCTTCTGGAATAATAAAAAAAAACCTAGGATAGCAAAAACTTCTCAACAATAAAAGAAACTCTGGGGGAATCACCATTATTGTGATAAAAACTGCATGGTACTGGTATAGTAACAGACAGGTAGATCAATGGAACAAAATTGAAACCCAGAAATGAACCCACACATCTGTGGTTACTTGATCTTTGACAAAGGAGCTAAAACCATCCAGTGGAAAAAAGACAGCATTTTCAACAAATGGTGCTGGCACAATGGGCAGTTAGCATGTAGAAGAATACGAATTGATCCATTCTTATCTCCTTGTACAAAGCTCAAGTCTAATTGGATTAAAGAACTCCACATAAAACCAGAGACACTGAAATATATAGAGGTGAAAGCCTTGAAGAAATGGGCACAGGAGAAAAATTCCTTAACAGAACAGCAATGTCCTGTGCTGTAAGATCAACAATCGACAAATTGGACCTCATAAAATTGCAAAGCTTTTGTAGGGCAAAAGATACTGTCAATAAGACCTAAAGGCTACCAACAGATTGGGAAAGGATTTTTACCAATCCTAAATCTGATAGGGGACTAATATCCAATTTATACAAAGAGCTCAAGAAGTTGAACTCCAAAAACTCAACCCCATTAAAATTGGGGTACAGAGCTATCTAATCTTTTTTTACAGTCTGGATTTTATCCCCCTCCAGGTCCACTCCCTGACTATTCCACATCCCATACCTCCTCTCCAGCCCCTGTCTCCAAAAGCATGTCCCCTCTCCCACATCTCCCACTTCACCACACCTACCCTCTCCCTGGGGACTCCAGTCTCTTGAGGGCTATGCTCCTCTTCTCTGACTCAGCCAGAAAATACATGGTTATTTTCCTATCGCTTCTAAGAACTTCTTTTCTTTTAACTCTTTCTTCTTTTTAATGTTTTGTTTATGTTAATATATGTATTTTTAAATTCTTTTCAGTTTTTAAGATATGGCATTACTATATACCCACAGCTACCTGGGAATCACTGTCTATTCATATTGGATTTCAATTGCCAATTCTCCTGTCTCACTCTCCCAAGTAGTAAAGAATGTAGGCATGAGCCATTACACTTGGCTCATCTTGTATATTTCAACTCAATGTGTAAGCAATAAGTAATAAATAAATACTGCTTATTTATTTCCTATCCAATACTGATTTCAATATCTCTAAATTTTAAGTGCACTAGTTTTACAAAATGCAAATACATTATTTATTGGAAAGAAGTAAGTAGTATGGAAACTTGATATATGTATCTAGTAAGATACTGTTTATATGAATATATGCTTATATCTAAGGTTTTAGGGTTCTGAATAGAATATATATGATATTTTACCCAGAGAACTGCAGAATGATTTAAAATATATAAATTATAAAAGGAACTATAAATTAATAAGAAATATTAGAATTTGACTATTTTCATAGAGACCCATTTGATCTTGAGAGATGTTCAGTATTGATTTGAGGAATAAATCTAGAGGGATATTGTTATCATACATCAAAGTTATTTTAAATGTTTTCACAGTGTTTATCAGCAAATTTAAAATTGTTCCCTCCTGGGTTTTAAAATTTGAGTTTCTAGTATGTATTTGAATCTAAAATAACTTGCTTTAAATTTCCATTCATCTTGGGGAAGCCCATGTCCAGTGACTGATTGCTGAGGAAAATTCAAAGTTAAAGCCTATTTACTTAATACATGATACCCTTTAAATTGTCTCCATCTTAGGAGTGCTTTATAGGCTATGCTGAGCCTCTGTGTTACTTCTCCCCTGTTCAAACATGTTTCTAGGAGGCTCTTTAAAGACTTACTGCTTCAGGCACTTGCCAACATTTAACTCCTATGCACACTTTTGCATTTAATAATCTGTGTCTTCGATGATTGGTCCATGAAGAAGTCCTAGAAATGAGACTTGAAATGGGATTCAGAGTTAGTCACCTCTAGATGACAGTGAGGTGATCAAAGGAATACTGACACTTCCTGACATTGTTTCCAACTTCTGGTGTGAGCTTAAGTGGTTTTCAGGGAGGTAAAGCAGTCATTGAAACACTAACCTGACATTAGAGATGTTTGTGGAAGGACACATTGTAAGTGCTATGTAATTATATTTCTGTACCCTGTTTATGGATTATAAATTATGATGGAAGACAGGAGACTTTAAACCACTAATTAAAGGGAAAGGGTTAAAGTCAAAGAATATCCTTGATGGCATAAAAACAGATTCTCAATTTCTGTACTTGTAGGTCAGGGAAGATGATGATCAGGCTAGGAATTTAATTATATGAAACATGAAGCTTAACAAGAAAGAAAGAAAGAAACAAAGAAAGAAACAAAGAAAAGAAAAGAAAAGAAAAGAAAAGAAATATTTCAAAATTTCAAAGTGTAGCAATTCTGCTATGTAATGGTCAGGAAGAAATGAGATAACCAAGCTAGATATAAAGATACTTATCCCATTTGTAATGTTACACCCTCACCTTCTAGTGAGACTTTGGAGCCTAAAAAGGATACAGTCTATCAATAACGTAGAAAGCCTTACTGGAACAAAGGTGATTGCCTTGGATATTTTTTCTTGCTTACAAAAGTAGTAACCAACATGCAATTATAAATAAAATACAATGTATTACTAGGTCCTTCTCAATGTAGGAAGAAAGATAAGCCAAAATGTGCTAGTGGAAACAGAGACTATAGGTTGTAGTGATGTCACACTACAGAGAAGAATGACATTTTAAATTACAAATGAAATAACATGTCTCTTGATATTTATTCACCTAGGAATGGCCTCTTTCAGATTAAGATTTAGCACTTGGAAATAACTCTCAGAAATATTTATGAACCCAGAAAGGTATAGATACTCTGAGGTTTGAAGAACAGAAAACTAAGTGGGATTTTCAAGATGGCATAGAATATGATGAAAAAAAATGATTGGATGTCTGTCTAAAAATGGTATACAAGGTAATAAGAAAAGTGTAGGTGATTGAATAAAACAGTGCAAGAGAGCAATAGAGAAAATAACAAAGTCACCAGGGAGTGAACAATGTTTTAGGTAGAGTTGGACAAGCACTGCCAAGAATCTTATGGGTGAGGATGAGATTCCTTTACAATCTAAAGAAAATACCATCACAGACTGGGTCTCTTATAGTGACACGAGTAAAATGATCTCCAAATAATAGAGGTCAAGACATGACACTTGATAGTATTAGTTACACTTGGGTTACAAAAAATGGCCAGCTGTTGCACAAGCTTCCAGGAAAAAGGCACCAGGAAAGGGAAATGAGTGGCTTAACAAGGAAAACTGCTGCTGATCTTCTAATTAAATGATTAATCAATTAATTAGAGATAAGTAATACAAGACAAGAGTATGCATGGAATCTTGAGTAGTTTCGTGGCATCATAGACTACAGGAGAAAGAATCAGGAGATGGAACTGAAGTTTATAAATTAAATAAACTCAAGGTCAATGGGAGGAGCTATTCCTTGGTGTAATGAAGTTTCCATATTGGAAAATCCCTTTTCCACTTTCTTTTAACGTACTATGGTTTAATTGCAACAGTATTTAAATGACAAAAATGTAAATAGTACATTGTGATATATTCAATTGCTTATTTGGAGGACAGTAGAAGGAAATACAGTGGGTACATAACATGAAATCTGTATTTTAGACGTTATACAATCTGTGTGTGACGGCACCCACTTTTATTCCCAAAACAGAAGAGGCAGAGGCATGAGGAGAGAAAGTTCAAGGCCTTGGCTACATAGAGAAATCCTGTGTCAAATGTGTTTATGTGTATATATTGTATATGTATATATTTTTCAGTTATTACAATGACAAGAAAAACAGAAGCACATATCCACAGTCCATTATCTTCTGCATGGAGAAATGTTTCTATACAGCCAATTTCATTCTTTTCTTTTTCAATGTTTTTATTTATGTAATTTTGATGTTTAAAATAGTTTTTATAGTATAATATATCCTGATTATGATTTCTCCCCTACACCTCCCAGTTCCTCTCCAACTCCCATCCCATCTTAACAACATTCCTTTCTTTCTCTCATTAGAGAAAAAAATCCTTCTAAGGCATTACAATGAAATAAAATGAAAATAAGATATAGAATAGAAACTAATACAGCAGAATTGTACAAAACAATAAAACAGAAGGAAAAACGCTCAAAAAAGAAAAAACACAAGTATCAGAGATCTGCTTATTCACATAAAATATGAAACTGGACCAACATCTAGGCTTAATGTATCAGAAGAAGCTTTTATTCTATTGAAAGAGCATACCAGTTTAACTAATGCTTTGTCATGCCAGTCTTTCTCCTTCACTCACAAGTTTCATACTGCAGAAGATTTCTAAGAACTTAGTCTCTGTGTTTAGGTCTTTTCCTAGAAAAAGGTGACCTAAGGCTATTTCTGTTTTCGTCTTTTCAATTATAATTCTATTATATGAATTTATTTTATAGATGTGATAGAATAATGGGCCCCTAATTCATTTCCTGTCTCTGATAAATAGTGAGATAACAACAACAACAACAACAACAAAAAGGCAGAGGGTAGCCTTATTGGCAAAGTGAGTACAATGTAAACACCAAGGGCATTGCAACAAGTTAATGGGAAGATTAAAGTTAGGTGACAAGTCAGGCTAAGCAGAAATTTGAGATGATGTTCTTTGAGTATGGAGGAAGGGTAAATGCATCAAGATTGGGGGTAGCCTTTTGAAGATAATATGAAAAGAAAAAATATGCCCCCATAAAATCTGTAGAAGAAATACATCAATGTTAAATCTCATTTCAGATGACCTGCAGAGTCTCAAGGCAATACATTTGTTTTGCTTAATTCCATTAAGTGTGTAGTAATTTATTATTGAGGTAACAGAACACTAGCATAACATTCTACAACTTAGTCTTTGCTTTGAAGTTCACTCAGTGTGTCTCTACTGGTTAATTACAACCAAATTAATGGTGTTGTGGTGAAATTAGAGACAATCTATGTAATACAGGAACTACTTTTCTTCTGTGAGTACAATACTAGAAAGACCAAATTCAAATAACAGTATGAGCAGCTTCTCTACTTATTGCTGAATTCACACTGACTTCTCTTTAGAGTAACCCTCAGCATAGAGAATTACATTTTATAAATAATTTGTGAACTTCCTGATACCTCTTGGACATGACTATTTTGATGATGCCAGAAGTGCTGTGAGAGTTGGCTTCATTTTGTTCCTAATGGACAGATTATGCCCAATAAATAGATTTTTAGTTCAGAATCAAGGTCAAGTTTTATCTTTACTACATTGTATTGTATCCCTAACTACACACTAGATTAAAAAAAAAACAATTAAAAATTTCAATAGTTCTTTTGTTTTGACATCTTACATTATTTTTTAAACTACACCGACATTGGAGTGATGACACAGATGTTAAAAGCTTTTGCTCTTGCAGGTGACCAGAAGCTGACTCTCAGAATTCTTCTTCCTGGGCAGTGTACTGCCTATAATAACAGCTCCAGAGAGCATCTGGCATCATGTGGTATGCATGTGCGCATACACACATACACACACAGAGTGGGGGAGGGCAGGAGGCAGAGACAAACACACAAATAAAAATAAATATAAATTTTAATTAAAAAGGACTAAATTAACCATTTATATATTAACTATTTTCCATCTTTTAATTACAAACAGGAATGTTGTCATTCTAAGTATAAATGAATATACTGTCTTGTACAGAATTTTATACCCAGCTTATATAGTTGGCTGTTAGTAATTTCTATACTCATGAATATTCCAGCTACAGAAAAGTGAACATCTTTTCTAGAAGAAAAATGTAAGCTGTCTCTTTGTCTTAAATGTGAGAAATGAAAGATGAGTTGACATTTGACAAACAAATAGCTAACAGCATTGAGAGGAACTGCATGATTCCATGAACATGAAGACAATTTAGGGGGAAAATGGTTGCAGCTTTGCTTTTGATGTTATAATTTTTACTTTCTATAGACAACAATTTTTTCTGAGGTTAAAACTTTGAATCAAGTTCAGTTTCTGTTTTAACAAATACACATATATATGTACCAAACACACACACACATACACATGCACACACACACATACACACACACACACACACATACACACACAATATCTGTGACTACGTCTAGATTCCTATATTTCCCATATATACTGAATATCTTTTCAATTAAGTGAAGATATCATTTTATAAAATATTATTGTGGATTCTAGTTGTTCTCATTCTCAAGTATGAATTTTAGTTTTTACTTTTTCTTCATTCTTAATATAAATTAAGCTTTATTTTTTTTTATCATATCAGTGATATAGATGTAATTTCCTTAAAACTATACATCTCTGGTTAAATTAACTCTAAAGTTTTATAAAAATTTTATCTATTGTATCTTTTCAAATTTCAGATACATATAAAATTAAGTCTTCTATTTTCTCTATATTTTATATACTCATAATTCAATGACATTTAATATGAAGTTGTATACATATCCATTTTTTAAAATTTTGAATCCTTCATAAGTGGAATTTTATCTTTGCTTATTTAATCCAATCATCTAATTTACATGCTATCTACATATGACATTAAGTACAAACTAATTTCAATTAAATCAATAACGAGAAGAAATATCTTTGATTATTAATCTGGTAGTGCCTAGATTTGATCATAGTTAGTATCATTCTCACAAGTAGCAAGATTAATTTCTATTATTTTTAATATAGAGTCAGTATCTAAAGCTAGAAGGTTGAAGAAACACTTCCAGAAGTGAAAAGAAATTAAAAAAACATAAGAAACAAACAACAAAAACATACAAACAAAATCAAAAGTGATATTCTAGTTAGAGTGTGTTGTCTTTAACTAAAAAGAGGAGATATAAAGGTGCCTTTATTTCCATATCTATCCAACTAGCTAGCCTGGTTATAATAATGTAGATGATGATAATCATGACTACTGTGATAGTATTTTCTAACTGTATTGTCCTTTCTACTGGCAAATGATAATCAAGGTATTTTGGTCTAGAGAATAAGAATAATATATTAATTCATTTTACAGAAATAAACAGTAAAATAAGTAAAATAAACAGCTTGAGATATTATAATTAATGTTCAGAAATTACGCAGCTGCCATTTGGAAGTAAGTTCCAAGCCCATTTTCCAAGCATTTAAGCTTAAATGTTAAGATTAAAAACAAAATATATAAAACAATTTGGTATCATCTAAAGAAAATATATTTTTCCTTTTATTGGACATGTATTTTTAAACAGGATTGTGAGTGTTCTTTCCTTATTGTGTAGCAAAATAAAAATACTGTTTGAATTTGAATTTCAGGGGCTTAAGCTTAAATGCTTGGGAAATGGGCTTAAATTCCTTTGGACCTTTCATTTTGCTCAAGTTATATGCATTTTTTCCTAGACTACCTCTAATGTATTTAATACACATTCTGAGAAAATGTTAAAATTAAAACCAAAATATATAAAACAATTTGGTATCATCTAAAGAAAATATATTTTTTTCCTTTTATTGGACACATATTTTTAAACAGTCACAATCAGTGTAAAGATAAAATATTAACATTCTTTTAAAGAAATAAACTAATTCTCTTTCTTAACCATCTGCCATTTTCTGTTTCTGTGAATTCTGAGATGCCCTTTCAAGGCAGGTGTTCTAACCTTGAACATCAAGACATGGATGAAGATTGAGCTATTTTAAGATTACCTCAAATCCTTTTATATTTATAGTAAGAATCTTCTTATTAAGTGGAAAAATACCATGTTTGTGAAGTCAGGTAGACATGGCATCTGACTCTAAACTATCAAAAGGACTAAAACTTAGCTAAGTGGAAACAGTGATCATGATCGCATAGGACCAAAAACTTAAACTCTTGGAGCTCTGTGCTAAGCTCCCCTTTCCAAGGTCATCCTGCCTTCTGCATGTCAGGTCTCGTTCAGTTGTCAGCAGTATGAACACCAGAAGAAGCCTTTTCATATAGCACAAAGTTGTTAGCCAAGAAACAAAGGAGAAACTCAGGCGTGGAAATGGTCGATAGCTTCCTGGTTACCTCGTGGTAAAGTTGACTTTGGGCAGAGGATACAATAATGACTTTGACTTTAGAAGACTGTCAGGTACACATGGACTAGAAGAACATAATAAATATATATACAGCTAACTGTAGGAGCTGAGTTAAGAGTACATGCTTGACATGGGCTCTAGTTCCTATTGAATTCTGGCTCTCATAAGGATTGTGACTGCTCTTTCCTTATTGTGTAGCAAAATAAAAATACTGTTTTGAATTTTGAATTTCAGGGGCTCTACAGATTATTTAAATGCATGTTCTATGTAAAGAATATGTTTGATTCATTCAAATAAAATAAAATAGAAAGAAGGGTAGAAAGGTAAAAATAATAATGGTTCTGTCCAAACATATAGGAAAAATGCTAAAGATTTGGAAATGTAGATACCATGAGGCAAAATAAACCTTTATTTAAAAAAAAAAAAACATTTACATGAGGTATTTTGCCAGAGAGTAAGAAAATAAATAGTGAAGACATTGTGGCCTCATCTTCACTTTCTTAAACCTAATGTTTTGTATAAATAATATAACAATGCCATAAAGATGAAGAGGCCCATGAAGCCACCTAGTTCTTCTGCTTGACTAATTTATCAAAATGAGTTTATAGGAGATGCATTATAATAAGCAATATTATATAATGTATTAATTAAATTAAAAACAAAGATATTAATCTTTTAATAATTTAAAGAGCTAACTAAATCCAACTAGAAGAATAGAAAACAAAATTGTACAGAAAGCCTACAAGGTTCTGACCTCATTGTATTTATATCAAGTGTTCTCCTTACTATAAAGTTATTGATGAAAATCTAACATATATTGGGAAGAGACACTGTAACCAAGGCAACTACTCTAAAGGAAAGCATTTAATTGGGGGCTCCCGTACAGTTGGAGCGGCTTAGTCCATTATCATTGTGTAGGGACTCATGGCAGTCCACAGGTCGGCATGGTGCAGGAAAAGTAGCTAAGAGCTTTTCATCCTGATTCTCAGGCAGGAGGAGTAAAACTCAGGGTAAAAGTCGCCAGGCTTAGTGTTGGCTTTTGAAACCTTGAAGCCTACATCTAGAGATAGAGCTCCTTCATCGAGGCCCCACCTCCTAATCCTTCTGAACAATTCACCAACTGGGGACTAATCGTGGAAATATATGAACCTGTGGAGGATGATCTTACTCAACCCACCAAATGTTCAAACCATTATTAAATATACTGATGGATGCCGGGCAGTGGTGACGCATGCCTTTAATCCCAGCGCTCAGGAGGCAGAGGCAGGTGGATTTCTGAGTTCGAGGCCAGCCTGGTCTACAGAGTGAGTTCCAGGACAGCCAGGGCTATACAGAGAAACCCTGTTTCAGAAAAACCAGTATATATATATATATATATATATATATATATATATATATATATATATATATATACACACACACACACACACACACACACACACACACACACACACATATATATATATAGGGGTATGGGGTTTGGAAGATAAGTTAATTAAAGTAGAAGTTAATCTTGCATCTCAGTCAGACACATACTTCTTGAGTTTTGGTATAGAATGAAAAACAATGTTCAATATAGCCTGGAATAAAAGTCAGTCTCAAACACTATTAGGGCTGTAGCTGAGGTCCTATCAGTAAGGCTACATATATGCAAATGTGGATGGAAGTGATTGGGTAAAAGTAATAAGAGATAACCACAAGGGAGTCCATAAGTAGCACCTATCATTGGTCTGACTTTGAGAACAGAGATTCCAGAATGGCTCAAGCTGTATGTATGACGTTGGCCTAAGCAATCAAGGAAGTGGCACTTACTGTTTGACTTGTCCCAGTCCTATACCAAAAGAATTGTGCTTTTGCCAAAAAAGCAAGACTTGCTATTCATTAAGTGATGATGGATATAGGCTTTGCTGGCCTTGTGGCTATAAGGCTTCAATACAGCAGAGATAAGCTCAAGCACAACACTGGTCCTTATCACAGATTGGCAGGCATGCAATTGCTTCCTGGAAGATGCAGCAGTCAGGTGAGCCATTATCATAGACATAGGAGTGGTATGTGTTCCTAGCTCCCTTCCTCCTGATTGAAGCACCAGTTAATGATACACAAGGAAATCTGAAGAGATTCTGGAAAGAGATAAGTACCTCTATGTCCACTTCCCTTTGTATACACGTGTGACAGAGTAGACAATGAAAAATTTCTTGTTTCAGTTACCCCAGGAGGTGACTTTTTTCATCTACTAAGAGAAATCATGAAACTTCCTATTTGCTCTAGGTTTTTTTTTTTAACCTGCTACTGACCTTCATCATTCTCATTGTCTATCTGTAGCATCCATTCCACACAGTCCGATAGGTTCTGGAAGTTCAGATATTGCCTGCTAGTTGCTATACTGGGTTTATAGTCAGGAGAGAAAAAAATATTCTAGCTGTGCTGGCAATAAATTCTGTAGTTTCTTCAGGATGTCAGCGACTCTGCATTTCTTGGCATCTGAAGCCAGCCTCTGGCTCTTGTGAGAGAAAGGCATGCCAGCCATGTTGAAAGCCATACACCATGGCTCATGAGACGCCATTGGTCCTGCATGGAGGCTGAGCCCTATGCAGCATTTTTCTGTAAAAGGCCAACCAAAAGTCTTCGCAGACATTAGGCATACAATTATAGGAGGGCTTTCAGTTTCCTACCTCAAGATGTGGCCCTGGAAGTATGATATGAAGTAAATCTTTTCCTACAAAAGTTTCTATTTTGTGTTTGACCATGCCCTCTTATCCTAGCAACAAAGAGAAGCAAGTTAAGACAACAGGAAGATATGGATGGTCCCACACTTAGGCAGTAGACAGGATTTGGACACATGTCTCAGGGACTCCATGTCCTAAGTTGTTTTGTGGAAATACACAAAGTGAGTTTTTCTAGTGTCTAAAAATGTGTATTCATCTTGGTCCCTCGATTCTGCTCCAGTCCTGAATATAGAGCCTTATACCACATGCCCCCAAGAATAGACTACTATAACCCTGGCCACCTTCACCCACAAATCCCTCTTAATTCCCAGAGGCTGAGATTTCTTCCTTCCCTTCTCTTGTCTACAGTCACACTCTTTTGCTGTTTCCACTCCCAGATATTAGTACTTCCTGCCCTATGTACACCTGGCAGCCAAGATAGCCCTCTCAATCTCCTCCTGCTCTTCATCCCCAGACAGCACGCCCTTTAAACAACTGCTCCAGAAACTGCTACCTCCCTAGAGGTATTTGGTCTGACCAACACAGTAATAAAAAGTCACATGTAATTATGGACATTGAAAAAGTTAAAAAATGATTTTTCAGCCACATTAGCCACATTCGAAGAGTGCATTGACGCCATGTGGCGATACTGAACCAGAGTGAACGGTTTTGATGCATTATCATCATCACATATGGTTCTGTTAATACTTTAAGAACTTGCCCATTCTGCATTGCTTGAGCCAGCCCCCTTACCCCACTTTTTTTGCAGCCCAACCTTATCTTACCACAAATATGTCTTCTATTTCCACCACAAAACTTGTCTTCCTGAGCAAAACTTGGCCATGATTTGGGACAGTGACTCTCCTGCTGTACCTCTCACTAGGGAACCTCAATGTCCTGGCAGTTGCAGGCCTGATTGGATGCTGCCATTCACACCTGGAAACCACCTTTGCCACTTTCTACTCAAGAAAGTTGGGTGCTGAGGATTAGAAGCAGAACCTGTGCCCGCTCAGGGGCTTCCCTGCTGTGCCAATCCAGTTCAGCTTTCCTGCTTTGTCCAGGACTAGAAACAAAGAGGGACCCCAAGAATTCCAGGAGAAGTTAGTTGTTCTCCACAGCCCTTCTATTTAGCCCCAGGCTCCAGAGGACCTCTCTGGACTCCTTCAGATTAGTCTTACAGACCAAGTACAGTGCCTTAGTGACTGGGGTAGTGCCTTGATATGCCTTGGCTCACCCTTAGAGGTGAGGCACCCCATCTTGCTTTCTCAGAACGAGGTCACCCTGAAAACATCTTCAACTTTAATATACCCCTATATCACATTGAGATTTTTGTGTACATTGAAGAGGCTGGTGCAACAGTTCTTGGACGAAACGAGAGAGTCTATTTCTAACAACTCAAGACACTGCTGACGTGGCTGCTTTATGGACACACACAATGAATAGCAATGAGTCAGATGACGAGATTTTTATGAGTAATGTATATTTGTCTAATATTTTTGTATGAGTTGCTCAGTGGAAAATTTGATTCTTCTTTTCGACAACATTTAAATGATCCCCATTTCATAGACTGAGAAGCTATGTGGAAAAAGTTATTTAAAATAGTACTTAAAGTAAAGAGCTCACAATTCTTGACTTTCCTGTGTTTTACCCACTAGACCAAATTACTTCTCAATTTCATGCTGTGTGAATAATAACCCAGAGCCATAAATTTTCTTTAAATCTCTAGTTGCATCTTGTTTAAAATTCTCTTGTCATAGCCAATGTCTTTTTTTAACCTCACTCCTATTGAAACTTTTGACATATATAGGCTCATGACTACTGAAATAAGCTTCATTTAATATTGACAAAGAAGGCCATGACTAATGTTAATTCTTATATGCAAAGAATTAAGATCAATATTGAAGAAGGCACATGTTCATTTCATGTTAATTGTATATAAGGCATTTCAATTCCTGTTGGAAGAAACAGATACAAAGGTCTTAAATACATCATGGTTAATTACATTGTAAGCTTCACCATATCAAGAGTACTGTATATATATATTTAGACACTTCTACACAGACAAATTCTGACCTTCAGTAGTTAGAAATCAATAATAATATAAGTATAAAAATGACTATAGACATTGATTACAAAACATATGTTAATACCTTGTTCAAAAACTAGTATAAACAATGATATAAGGCATGAAATTGGGTAATATACTTTATGACTTTATTATTGTGATTCTGAATGCTTTATATCTACTGTGATCTCAAGTGATTTTTTTACATTAAAATATAGGCATAAGTATAATGTTTACTCATGTGTAGTTAAGGATGCTCAAAAAGAATAGTTAGATGGATGGGTATATAGATGATAGCTAGATAGCTAGGTAGATACTAGAGCCTTAGCTCGCCCGTGAAACAGATGAAGTAATTACTTATATTTTATTATTATTTTACATACATACATACATATGTACATACATACATACATACAAAGTGTGAGTCTGGAATCTGAGGGCCATGATCTGTCAAATGCTACTGGATGTTGTAACTCAATCCAAGCCCAAATATCTGAGAACCATATGTATTATGCATGCCAATCTTATGAGAATGGGTTGAACATAGATTCCTGGAGGTCCATATCATGAATTTCCTTGATTAAGGCAGAGATTAAATTTGCTTCTCCTCTGCCATTTTATTCTCTCCAGGGGTTCTGTGACTTGGGTTTACCCCACTGTATGGAAGAGGGTGTGATTTATATACATTCAAATGATTGAAGGCTACCACCTTAAAAGACATTCTTAGAACCCCCAAAATACCTATTTTTCAGCTATCTGTACATCTGTTAAGTAAAAAAAAAAGATTACCCCACAAAATCTGTAAGACTGACAGCAGAGTATAGAAGACAGAGAGAGAAAATAAAAGAGGGGTGGTTATCTGTCATATTTTAAGCACTACAAAAGAAATTCAAAACATATTTGTTACCACACTCTCTTGATTAACAGCAAAACTGTTTGGAGAATATCAAAATCCAAAATATCTGTAGTAAAGCAAAAGTCTCCAGAAAGGGAAAGGATTTGCCCAAAATGTGCCATCTATAGGACTGTATTTGTTTAAAAATCATAGGTCAGAGAGTTATAGTCAAAAGAGGCTCAAAGACAAATGAGACCTCCCTGTGTACATACTGTGTATTTATGAGAATGTTTTTATGTGTATGTGTAAGATAAAGGGCAAAAGGAAACCAACCCTAACATATCAAGGAGAGTTTCACATTCATGCATGCACTCAACTAGTATTTACAAAATACTAAACATGAATAAATCCTGCGATGAACAGGCCCTGGGCAACACAAATACTGGCAAAGGAATATGTATTGAAAAAGAGTTCAAAAGTAAAGTTCTATCTGAGAGTGAGTAGAATTCAAATAGATTATACAAAAGCACGTATCAGATGTTTATGGATATTCTGATTCTTACTGTTTTCATTAACATCATCAAATTGTGTCCCTTATTTGTTTTCCAGTAAAGTTAACACTGATACCCGGTTAGAAGGTGAACTAGACAATATTGCTTGCCAATTTTCTTCCTGAACTTCCTATGGTTAGAGAACCAAAAATCAGGCATGAGCTTCAACTGAATCATAGCACTATGCTTTCAGTAGGCATCAGAAATAATTATTCCCTACAACTTTGAATGGAAAGGCAACTTTAGGCCCTTTTTCCCCACTTGGAAGCAAAACACAGTCTTCACAAAAATACATTTTATTCATCCTGTGAATACTGAACATACGTTTTCTTGTCACGGCTGTTGAGGGTTTGCCTGAATTTGTATCTGTGATGTAGGAGTCCACAGCATCAAAATAAGCTGGGGAAGTCTGACCTTAACCTTGGCACTTTGTGAGGAACAGTCAGGACTACTACTCTGGGCCCTCATAGAGCCTTATTCCTTTTCATGTAATGCTTGGAACAGGCTGCAGCACAGGACTCCTGCTGGATGTTGAAGATGTTCCTGCTGTTTTCTCAACTGTATCATCAAGAGTGATTTTGATTGATATTACATATGCATCAGAGAAATGTGCATCAATCAGTAAGGAACCTCATTTATCCTCTGATTTTGACCAAACAGTGATATTCACTGTTTTTTTTTTTTTTTTTTTTTTTGTCAAACTAAGGAGTGATTAAATTGGTTCTTAACACTAGGAGTTATTATGAAGCCTAGACTGATTTAAAAAAAAAAATCTATGTAGGCACAGAATTCTTGTGAGAAAGTTCTAGAAAATATTTATTGTTGCCCAATTGTACCAACTATATCAAATAATAGAAGTTACACAAACATAGAAAATATAGAATTTTTAAATAATGAATTTTCTTATCAAATTGTTTGTAGCACTTATTTGATATGTAAATGTCCATTTCTGGGCCTGAGGTGCCTTATGTCATGATGTTTTATACTGAAATGAAGCAAATATTGAAAGTCATCAACAGTGGCTGTAATGGCAGTGCACCTGTCAATGGAAGGAAACTCCATTCTGCTATTCTGTAAGCAATATATTGCTTTGCTTATCTGTCTATAGGTTAAAGTTATGGGAAGCAGCTCTATTGCATGGATGAAAAGCTAAAAGTTAAAGTATCATAATCTAATCAGAATTTTTATTTTTCTGTAATCCTCACAATTTAGACCTAGGCTCAAAAGTTAATTGTTCTTGTCCATGAAACAGTTCTTTTAATAGCTTAGGTTCATCATATTTGATGTTTATAACCATGAACAAATCCCAGTTCTTTTCTTTACTTAGGCACGATAATGATGTTAATATGACCTGTGTTTATTTACCAGAATAAATTTGAGACTTTTAGAAAATAAGTATTTCAAATATTTACTTCAATAATTTTGATATGAATAATGCCTGTATGGCATATTACTGATTGCACTGCTATTGAAAGATGTGATCTGTAGTGATGCAGTTTGTAAATTCGCCTTATGAAAGGTAAAAATCTGTCATTTAAAAATGTGTTACATGTAATTAAATAAAAAATATGAAAACTATATCTATGAAACATCAAAAGACCAAGCAAGGTAGTATCTTTAATTTTATCCCACTTATGGGTTCTCAGGGTTACCTATAAGCTCACATATTTTTCAAAAATCTTTAAACTGCATATTTATAACTGTCTTGTTCTTTCTGCAAAAGTCTCTTGGAAGAGCAACAAGTGCTTCTAGCCATGGTCTCTCTCTCCTTCCCAAGTAGAACTATTCTGATTATAAAGCCCATCACACAGCTGGATAAAAGTGATTAAACGCACCTTAGATGACTTCTATAATAATTTACATGTGGATTAGTGATTCATAGCATTAACAGTGGGGTTACCAATGGTTATGTAGATTGTCAGAATATTCCAGAAAATAAAAGCAGCCATCAAACCTCTGTATATGAATGTTGCTGAGGGAAAGAGAGAAACTGATGTGTTCATATTTCTGGCTTAAGTTCTTGTTGAGATAAAAGTCCATGGGGCCGATGTCCATGGAAATTGTAAAATGCAAACCAGGGTACTGATGTTATCAGACTTATTACTTCTAAGATGATATTCTCTGAATACAGTGAGCAAGAACATTTCACCTGGTAATATCGGCTTCCTCACCTGCCAACTTCTACCAGGGAAATCAAGCAACTACCTTCTTTACTTTCTCCTTCACTGAAAGAAATTTTATTTCTTTTAAAGGTTGGGAAGGAGTAGATCTCAGAAGAATTGGGGAATGGGAAGTCATAATCAGAATATATAGTGTATAATAAAAACTTTATGCAATAAAAGAAAAATAAAAAATATAACAAATGAAACAAGGTTCTTGCCAGAAAAGAAAAAAAGAAAGGAAAAGGAAAACCCTACTCATTCTTCTTTTTTCCTGTGGGTCTTGTTTCCCTTTGCTAATCATTACTAAGAAATCTTGGCCAGATTGTCTTCCATTCCCTGACTCAACTATAATTTCCCTTGAGGTAAGTCTATTGCTTTATTGCTTTCTCTAGACAAGAACAGAAATGTTTCTAGAAATAAGATTATGTAACGCACCTTCAATTATTTTTAAATTTAGATAGTGGTGACAAAGGCTCATAGTCAGTTTGTCATTAGGCAAACAGCAATTGGATAGAATAAAAAAGAAGCTTAAATATCAAGTTAGCAGTGTCATTGTGTGACCCAACACTTCCACACTTAAATAATTGTTCTATACACGATTAATCACAAATACAATATAATAAACAATTTCAAAAAACAATTGAGCAGCTATTACAATCAAACCATTAACATTAGGATAGAGTCAGATATAGGGATGCCATGCCAAATGTGTTAAAGGATTGGGAGGTATTTAAGTCAGCTTTACAAACTATAATTCCACTGGTGTCTCTAGGTCAGAGAAGTCATCTCACAGCCAAGCAGAACACATATTTGCTCTCTGTTTGAAACCTGGCACAGCAAATTAGTTGGCCAGAGAACAGTTTAGAAATGTTGTTACTGACTAAATTGAGACTTTGAAAGTTTCCATTGCCCCTCAACTACAAAGTCCTAGCATAACTTCATTTCTCTGGTGTATACATGAATAGCTTTAGTATTTGGGTCCATAAATTTGTTGTTTGTAAAGTCTGTAGCCTGAGCCAGGAACAACTTTGGTGCTTGAATTAGTTCCCAAGTATACAGGATCACTCTCATAGAGTCAAGGGTTTTAGTTCAAGAGCATCAACCTGATTGCTTGAATTTTCTGCCAATGCTGCTTTCCAGTTGTGTATTACTTCGAGAAGACATACGTGTGGGGAGGTAGGAAGAAAAGCAAGAACAGTGGAAGGCTGGAAACCTCAGTCTGGGTGTTATGTTTTCCAGTATGCTTAAGAATAATACCAGGCTTACTCTGCATTGTGTCATATACAGCTTGTTATTATCCCAAACCTCCTGTATAATGGGACATAGCTCAAAGAGCTGACAAGATACTCAGATACTGATAACAAACCATAGAATGTGAAACCAGTTCTATCTTGCTTCAAATAAAGTGTCCCTCCTTATCTTGATAGATGTGGTCACACAATACTAAGCAAAAACACTCTTTAAAACACCAAAAAAATTACAGAAATTAATGTTTGAAGAAGAACATGGAAGAGATCCTTTCTCCCTCTGAATAAAAAGAGATGAACTGAGACTGGAACGTGTTCTACATAGTTCGTGCATTAGAAAAGTTAATGCAGCGCCTCTTTTACATTAGGCTACTTTCACAAGAGAATGTTCAGACACTAAAACTGTGCACAGACCTTTATTTTTATAATGATCTCATTGCCTTCATCATTGCTTTCTTTTATTTCTGTTTTATTTATGATATGTATCCAGATACATCAAAGTATTCTTTGTTTCCAAAGCAATGTGCACACACACACACATACATATATGTGTGTGTGTATATATATATATATATATATATATATATATTTACATATATAAGTTATAACAATACCGTTAACAAAATGCATCAAGTATTTGGATATACTATAGCATCATTCATCTTTGTCCCATCCTTTGTAAGACCTAACAAAATTTTTATTCCAGAGCAGAACTATAATACATGACTGTTGAATTAATAAATCGAATTTTAATCCATTGTATCTTTCTCAAGTCTCCCATGTGGCTGTAGTCACCTATTTCAGTGTAAGTGAATACTATGTCTACATCATAATGTGCAGGTGGTGTCTCATAGAGAAATACTTCAATGTCCAGTTGCTATTATACGTTTAGACTGATGACTATAATCTGGCTTCCTTTATTTCTTCTGAGTTTTGATTTTTGAACTCCCTTTTTCTTGTTGTATTCATTGGGCTGCCTTCTTTTAATCATTTTTATTTGAATATGTATTCAGTGTACATGTGCTCATATGTGTGAAGGTGAATATATATATATCCATGAATGCACAACAACATGGTGTCCAGAGATTAATAGCAGGTATCATCTTGGATGCTCTCCACTTTATTCCTTGATCCTCAAATGAATATAGAGCTCACCAGTCTGGCTAACACATTATTCAAGGTTCACTGTCTCTGTTCTTGTCCTGCAATTACAGGTAGGGTACCATGCTCTCCTTTCCTCGATACTCATCTTTGGTGTCCAAACACTGGTCCTTATGTTTATACAGCAAGTACGTTATCCTCTGAACCAACTTCCTGCTCCCTTTTGTACCAACTTTGGGAGTAATCATTTTACATCAAAATGTTGGCTCCATGATATTACTGTGGATTTGAGTTGAAGGTATGTGTCTTTTCCCCTTAAGCTCTCTTTTTCTTTTTCTTTTTCTTTTTCTTTTTTTTTTTGTTTGTTTGTTTGGTTTGTTTTGGTTTCTTCCCACATTACAAACTCTTTTATTTACTGTAGTTTATAAACATAATGTTGTATTTAATCCTCTTTCAAAATGCCAATTTGGGCCCGGCGTGGTAGTGCACGCCTTTAATCCCAGCACTTGGGAGGCAGAGGCAGGCAGATTTCTGATTTCTGTCTACAGAGCGAGTTCCAGGTTAGCTGGGGCTAAACAGAGAAACCCTGTCTCGAAAAAAAACAATCCAACTTGGAAAGACTCTTTATATAATTTATCAAGAATTATATTTTCTGAGAGATTTTGAGAATATAGATCCAATGGAATACTGTGAAAGAATAGATCCTGTTCCTTAGGGTCTAGTTTCTAAGTATTGTTTTGCTGAATAGTTAGCAAATACTCACATTATATAACAGATACTTAAATCATGAGGACAGTATTGGAAACACAGTGTGTGTGTGTGTGTGTGTGTGTGTGTGTGTGTGTGAGAGAGAGAGAGAGAGAGAGAGAGAGAGAGAGAGAGAGAGAGAGATCTGGTGATTTTAAACAGAATATTGATGACAAAGTCCATTGAATCTGGGCTGCAAACACAAGCCTCTTGGGAAGACCTGTAGCCAGGGCCTAGACCATGGTTGGTTGGTTGGTACTAATTGTTCCAAGGTAGGCCATGAGATGATGAAAGAGAATAAAATTTCTGAAGTGCTCACGCTTGCCAGAAACTACATATTTTATAAGTATGATTTAAGATTATTTTCTTTTATGGCATAATATGATTGCATTTAATTTCCATGCATGGGTCTATGTGTGTGGACATTCATGTGCCACAAGAGCCTCAAGAATATCAGAGGACACCTTGAAGATATTATTTTCCTCATTCTACCATGTATGTGGGTTGCAGAGACCAATATGAGGATTATCAGCCTTGGCGAGAGCCATTTTATCATACGGGACCATCTGGTCAATTCCTTGAGAGTATTGTTGTATTTTTGCACCTACAAGACAATGTTGAATGCATTGTAAAATACATGGCTAGTCACTTCGTTACTAGATTGAGGAAAGGACTCTGCATGAATACATGATATATCCAAAGAAACTATACAGGAGTATATTAGGAGAACAAAGTGAATCCACACATGATTAAATGTTCTGACTATATTCTCTCCTTACAAAGCAGCAGCTGTTATTGAATTGCTGACTCTGTAGGTAGACTATATGAACATTCACTAGCCCTGTAGTTGTTTGGAATGCTATAGAAAATATTTTTAAACAACCTAGCAGCTTACTTTTGCTTGATAACTGCATAAAGCATGGCAGTGTCTTCCACTCTAAGTTGGTTCCAGAAATCTAAGCGAAAACCAAGTGAGCTATGAGAGGGTTAAGTACTGATTGTTATTCTCCTCAGGAGCCCTGCTGGAGCAGGCAGTGAATCACTGATTTTAGGGTCTCCTCCCTAAAGATGAGTTAAGAATTCTCACAAAGGGAGACTTATTATGAATTAAGATTGGAGCCTGATTGAGGTTCTGCATCATGCTGTGTAGTAAGTCTTTTTGGCAAGAGTCTTACCAGTTTGGTGCCAAAACATCTGCACCTGTAGCACCTGTCATAGGAAAGCATTACCACAAAGGGTGATAATGAGGGGAAGTGCAGAGATCTCAGTATTGCATTCTTGATTGCAAAAATCTGTTACATAATAAAGTTGGCATTAGATATTTTAGATATTTTATACAAGCGGTTCATGAGTAACTTTTTATTTGGTTTGTGGTTAGCTGCATTGAGTTTTGTCTATCTTTTAGGATGTTTACAATGCTTGACCTGAAAAAAATCTACTTATGTATCTTCTTTCTTCTCTTTTCCTTTCCTGTTGCTCTCTCTGAATAGCAGCTTAGCGCATGTTAACCTAGGACCCAGGTACGTCTACTGTCTACTGGCATGGGGAATAAATTAAGAAATACCTTCTTGTGAAGCTGTCAATGTGGTATACTCAAAGCAAGATAAACACAGGCTGTACCATTTGACCAAATATGACCATTCCATTCACATTAATGACATTCATGCCTGAAACCTGTACTGTATTACATAACCTAGTCTAGATCACCTTACACCAGCCTGATTATAGCCAAAATTTGGCACACAATTTTACCTTACTATATAATATTTTATGTATGATCTGTAACTTCATTACCTTCTTGGAAATTTGGAAGATGAAATTGTAAGATCACAGAACTACAGTCAATGAAATTAACTACCACATAACTCATAAAATACTATAACATACTAATAGTGAAATATACTAATAGATATTGTTAACCGAGCATTTATATCTTAAGTTTATAGTGAGCATTTACTATAAACCTCAACTTGACACAGGCACTGAAGGTACAATCCTGTTCCTACTCATGGAAAGCTTACAAACAGTACATTCTTGTCTAATGCTATACAGAAGGCTTAGCAATGTCATGCCCACATGTCAGCAAGTCACAGCATTCTTTTTCTTCTTTATTTTGACTGCCTTCTCCTCAGGAATATTCCATGCCTTGACAGTTGGGTGATAAAGATGCCCCATTCAGAATGAATGCAGTTTCTTTTTCTAATTGTTTTGGTCAAAAATGGCCACTGCAAAGAGAAGCATCAATGGCCAAATTAGAAAAGCAGTCTAGGTCTTTGGTATAATACTTAGAAAGCAATCTGATAGTATGACAATTTAAATAAGTATAGCATCTTCTATAATAGGGTTTCCAATATTTCCAGCCATGAACCTTGGGCAGAATTACTGTAGTACCAGGCATAATAACCTCTCATGTGCAGCAGGTCTCAAGTCTAACCACAAAGTGATTAGCTAATCCAGAACACTGTGGTAAGATCAAGTAAATATTAAAGACAATAGGGGACAAAATCAACTTATAAGGTCACAGATGATTTACTATGTTCATGGAGTTTTAACAATGTCTAAGACCTGTCAGCAGCTTTTATTTCTTTTAAAATTATCAGATCTCCCCATTATAATGTTGCAGTTTTACACATAGCAAACATAATGATTGTTAGAAAAAAAACTTTAGGAAAGATGGGAAATATAGATTTGATCGCTTTTTACTAGCAGCTTTGTAAAGGGTGTTTCTTTTCCTGTCATTTTGAAAAAATAGTCAGACAAGCATCTTTAAGAGTATGTGCAATTCAAGTATACATTCCAATATGGTAGAGAAGCCAATATATCAGTTCTTTGAAGAGTTGGTTAAACCACATTGAAACTTAGATAACAGCAAAAAATAATGGCATGTAGTTGTTCACTGCCTTTCTCCATTTGTGTTGTCCAAAATCCTACCTATTGGGTTTCCCCTCGTCAATTAATGTAATTAAGATTATTCCTAGGAACCATCCTCAAAGTGATTCAAATTGATCATTAACACAGCAGAAAGGCAACTATTTTCCCTGAATTCTAAATCTTCTCAATTCTAGACTAAGGAACCCTTTTCCTCAAGGCCACCATGAAACTCAGAGATCAGGTTGAGAAACAATGTCCTAGTAAACTTTCTATTGCTGTGATAAAAAACAAAGAAGAAAACCACAAACAAACAAATAAGCAAACAAAAAACTTTGACAAAGACAACTTACAAAATCAAGGGTATAATTTGGCTTATGGTTTCAAAGATTTAGAGTCCATGGTGTTGGAGAAAGCAAACACCTGAGAACTCACATACTTATTCAAACACATGCGGCACAGAGGGAGCACTGGGACTCACAGAAGTCTTTTTTTTTTTTTGAAACCTCAGATAGTCTCCAATTTCAAACTTTTCCCAACAAGGTCACACTTCCTAATTCTTGTCAAATAGGGACAAAGTTGTTCAACCATACAATCTTATGGGATCCATGCTGGTTCAATCTACTTCCAGGAGCAGTCACAAAGCATACAAATTTGTGGCCTCTCAAGATATGTACACTAGGGACTATAGTATCTACACTCATTACAGTGAGTTCCTATGCTTTTGAACCTATATAATGTCTTTATAGCAGCACTTAATTACAGAAAAACTAACTTTATTCTGAATGGATATAAGTTAATATGAAAATGAAGGTAATCTTCTCTTTAGAATAAACAGAACTATAAAACTGGAAAAATCTATTATTTCCAAAAAAATGAATATAGCAGTGGAAATAAAGATTTGAGTAATATTAAAAATTTGACATTATTCTCCTTTTCAACGTATATAACCTGTTTGTCCTGATATATATATATATATATATATATATATATATATATATATATATATATATGTAACCATGACACACATAAACAGCATAAATTGATTCTCACGTTCCTGGAGGTGGATATGTGCGGTATCAAGATGCTAATAGATGTGCTTGTAGTTAGGGTATTTTTTATGGCTTTGGGTGGATCAATTTCTATTGTACCTTTACACTGCAAAATTAGAGTCAAGCCTAATTCTCTCTGTCTCTCTACCTCCCTGCCTCTTTGTCCCCCTGCATCTCTTTTTCTCTGTCTGTCTGTCTGTCTGTCTGTCTGTCTGTCTGTCTCCCCCCCCCTCTCTCTCTCTCTCTCTCACACACACACACACACACACACACACACACACAGACACACAGAGTGATCTTTCTTTTCTTTAGGGAACTAATCTCATTGATGTGAACTCAAACTTCACAATGTAATTACTTCCATAAGACCCATCTTATGATCCTATCTCACTGAATAAGAATTGTCTTTAAAATATGCAGATAGCACAAAGGGAGAACTTTATTCTAGGTCTGCTTATATTAAGGCACATACATTTTCATAAAATCATCATATACTTTATTAATAATCATTGCTTATACCTTTATAACATCTTCACTTAAAAACCTTACATGAGGAGAATTGGAAATTGGAAGGGGGAAGGAGATTGGCATGATCTATGTGAAGTTAGAAAATAAAATACTGGAAACAGGACTGAAACCCATGTCTCTTTTATGTTCCCTGCTGTTATAAGATAGTGGTCTTTGAGGAGAAATTTTTATTTTACTGAAAACATGAAGGCAGTATAATTAAAGAACATTTTTAACACTACTCCATTGACCACTCTGCCCTAAAACATCAGAGACAATATTGATCTTTGCAACCCATGACAGGTGGAGAATAAGAAAGGTAAGATGGATACCTTGAAAGTTTGCATTAATAAAGGTGCAATTATACTAGGCATGAAGGAGAGACATGCAGAGCAGATTTCTGTATTTAAATGAATTGTTTTGTGATGCAAATTAGCACACTCTGCTCTAATGAAGTGAATTCTTTAACTGCTTGAGTCATTTCTGGTTATCATTAAGCCATAGAAGCCCCATGAAAAGAATTTACAACTGAAGATGCTGAATAAAATAAGGTGATGAATAAAACAAACCCATTATAAGTTTGCCAAATGATGCAATTCAGCTATTGAAAAGTAAACTTGTTGTTAGCTTTTCAGAGTCCATATTGTAAATGGAAATAAAGGAAATGGCCTTGGCCTGTGAAGAAATTACTAACAAGTGATGCACAGTGTTGAACCGAAGCCATTTATTAATAAAATGCTTTTTAATTTGTAAAGTAATTCTCTCAGACATAATTCAAAGAATGTCACCAGTGTGCAATGCATTGAAGAATGGATTCAAATATAACTGGATACCACAGAGATTGTATTTCTAAGACAAAAAGTTCCATATTCTTGTATTCTTCACAAATATCTCATGAAGATAAAGTAGTTGAGAAAGCAGGTGGGCTATAGGAAATGGCCTACATGCTTCTATACAGAACCGAAGATGGTTTCACATGCAGGATAGCTTTTAATTTCACCCATAGAGTATATGAAGTTCCATGCTATGTGAGCTTGAACATCCTAGGGTTAAAATCCCAAAAGTACAATAGAGCAGAGTATGAATATGAAGTCCATGGAGGTCTCCTAAGGGGAATGGAAGGGGAAAGATGAGGAATTAAAGCTGGATTGAGAAGTCCTGATCAGAGAAGACTATACATGTCATATATGGGATTTAAATTCCTTGTAGAGTGAACTGACAACTCACTGATAAATATGGCAGGATATATATATATATATATATATATATATATATATATATATATATCACAATTGCCTTCCAGAGAGATCACTGTGTCTATGCAATAAGAACAGCCTGAAATGCACCATGATTAGAAGAAGGCATTACAGGTGACAATCTTCATTATTTTACTGGAAAGGGTCATGTACACTTAGGGAATTCATAGTAGAAATGTGAATGAAGCTAGGGAAGTGATTATATTTAGAATCCATACAGACTTGGTATTGGAGTGAAATGAGGATATAGAAAAGTGTTAGACAGGAAAACCAAGTAGGATGACCATCGTGTGGATACATTCCTCCTTAGAATAAGGAACAAAATACTCATGAAAGGATATAGGTACAGAGACAAAAGTTAGAGCTAAGATGAAAGGATGGACTATCCAGATACTACCCCATCCGGGAATCCATCCCATCATCCGCCACCAAACCCAGATACTAATGCACATGCCAGCAAGATTCTGCTGAAGGGACCCTGATATAGCAGCCTCTTGTGAGGCTATGCCAGTGCCTGGCAAACACAGAAGTGGATGCTCACAGTCAGCTATTTGATGGAACACTGGGCCCCCAATGGAGGAGCTAGAGAAAGTACCCAAGGAGTTGTAGGGGGCTGCAACCCTGTACGTGCAACAACAATATGAACTAACCAGTAGCCCCTGAGCTCGAGTCTCTAGCTGCATATGTAGCAGAAGATGGCCTAACTGGCCATCATTCGGAAGAGAGGCCCCTTGGTCTTGTAAACTTTATATGACCCAGCACAGGGGAGGGCCAGGGCCAAGTAGTGGGAGTGGGTGGGTAGGGGAGCACGGGCGGGGGTGGGGTATAGGGAACTTTCGGGATAGTTTTTGAAATGTAAGTAAAGGAAATAATAGTAAATAAATTTAAAAAGAAAAGAAAAGTGTTAGCTATCCAATCTTCAAAAACCTAGAAAGCTTGAGGCAGTAAGATCAATAGATCCCATGCATGTCACAACAGCCTAGGTGTCCTACTGCATCGCCACCTCAACATAAATCTGTAAGTAATGAACGCTCCTTGAAATGTCTGACACTGATGTCTTGTACAGTATGGTGGAGGGTTACAGTTGCCTAGGCTACTATATGATTTTAACTGGGATCTTTAGACAGATCTAGAAACAAACTAACTAAATTCTGATTAATGAGAAAAAAAAACACTAGTATTCATTTGATATACGCATAGGAATTCTCACAAAGGTATGAAAATGTAAGAAGTCACTTATAACAAGGTTATTTTATAAGTTACAAAGGATAATAAACACATGAAGACCTTAGACTGTAAAAAGAATTTGAAAATCTTGGGAAGATGACTCATTCAGGAAAGTGTTTAGGTGTGCAAGCTTGTAAATCATTAGCTTAATCTCCTAAACTCAATTTAGAAAAAAATAAAAGCCAGGCATGGGGACAAGCATTGGTAATTCCAATACAAGTACTTGTGAGGCACTGTGGGAACTAAAATGGGGGAGTGGGGAAGGAGGGGGGAGGGAGGATAGCCCACATCCTGCCAAAGTTCCACCTATGCTCTAGACAGGCAGACGTGGGAGGGCTGCCAGACGCTTTCCACTCAGCCCTGGGTGGGCATCCAAGTCTCTGACCCACTCGCCGATGGGTGGTGGATAAGGGGCAGCCCCCCAAACCAATAGGGGCCCCAGGGTACAGCCTGTAGCCTGGGGTTATGGGAGAGTGGGCTGAGGGAAGAGATGTTCCCACACCGGCGAGAGTGAGAGCAGCCTTGATGAGGAGAGAGAGAGAGAGAGAGAGAGAGAGAGAGAGAGAGAAGACTAGAGAGAAAGAGAGAGTAAGACAGTTAGAGTAGGGAGAGAAGAAAGGAGAGGAGAGGAGAGGAGAGGAGAGGAGAGGAGAGGAGAGGAGAGGAGAGGAAGAGCAAGAGAACATAGGAGTGAGAGAGCAAGGAGGGACCAAACATCCCCTTTTAACATGAGCTTTTCTGTTGCTGGGTAACTAGGGAGGAGTTTTGCCTGAAGGTCAGAAGCTTGGGACATTGCCTACATGACTTCTAGCTATGTTTCTCTTGTGGGGGCTGTGGGGGGCGGTAACTTAGGCAGGAGCCAGAGTTCCAGGAGCATGAGCGAACTCCTTCCTTCCCATGTACCTGGTCCAGGAGTTCAGCATCTCAGCTCAATTGGAGACCCACAAGGCACAGCAAAACAAATCCCTGGAGTTGCCATCTAGCCAGCCTAGCTTATTTGGAAAGTTCCAAAGAGACCTTGTTGAAAAAGCAACAGAAGCAATGGCACTTATGGTTTTCCTCTGACTGCCATAAACACAGGCATTCAGACACACATGTACATCTCCATGCACAGAGACAAATGCAAATGTATACATACATACACAAATTTGGAAGATAGATGATAGAGCTGTCAATAAGAAATATGTATATGTAGTGTGTGTGTGTGTGTGTGTGTGTGTGTGTGTGTGTGTGTATTTAATGGGTAAATATTAAGAAACACACATATATAATGTTAGTGAGTGATAAAGGTTAAGACAATGAACTTTGTTCAGTTTTCTCTGTTGAGCACTAACCCTCAATCTGGTGTAGGAAGTGCTGTTATCATACCATAGTTTTTTGAAGGCAACCTTCCCAAATGAATTTTTATGCTTGCTCCAATTAGGAAAAAATCTTGTCAAATACCACAGTTTATAACTACAATAGCTTAGTTGTTTTCAACTCAAAACAATATGCCGCCAGAATATTTGGGCTTGCTGTTGTATTTAACTTTTTAAATAACTTGGGAGATATCATTTTAAGAAAAAAGATAAATGAACTGAGGGAAAAAATACCAAAATCTTGTTACTATCTGTAAGAGAAATGAGAAGACAAGTAAGATTGGTCCTTTCCAGATAAAAGAGGCAGGCGAGAGTGAAACCTCGCCACACACAGAATTACTCATATTACTAACAAATTATCAGAGGCTCTCACTGACAATTTTGGTAAATAAAATAAAAAAGAACATTCAGACATTGGTGGAGCTATGTTTGTTATATAGTGAGTTACATGGAAGAAATGAAACTAGAAGATAGATATCAAGGTGTATTTCAGATAAAGATCTCATGTGTTTACATATCTATTTATATGTGTATGTATGTTTTCATTCACTCATGCACTTGCACAGGAAGGAAGGAAAGATTACACTGAAATGTGTTAGAGCAATCTGTTCTTAAAGTTTGCTGTTAAGGGAAACTCATTAAACTGGGTCTAACATTTTAGGTCTAACTTACTAGGATGAATGAAAATACACAACTTTACCTAGATTTGATTTCTCACATAGTGGGAAGAAAACATTCAATTTATAAATTATCTTTCTAGTTTAGAGAAAGGAAATACCCAACTCTAGCCAAATCTGCACATTAATTTAACATTTAAATTTGACAGAAACACTAAACAGAGTCTGTGAAGTTTATAAAAATGGTCTGATCTCATTAAAACCTTAATGCATAATTATAGAACTGTGAAACACTTGCCCCTACCCCATATCTCACCACCTTGTAATGAAACTACTTTTCCAAGTTCATCTTGTCTATTGTATTATGGCAGGCTACCAGAAAATAAATCGCAAAAGACATGTTGTGGTGTTCTAGACCTCTCTGTTCCCCTCATTCTTATGCCTTAGTCGTCCACAAGACTCCTTTATCCTGGCCCCATGTTTGGCTGTGTGTATCTGTTTCCATCAGTTGGTGGATGAAGCCTCTCAGGAAACAGTTAAGCTAGTTTCCTTTCTAGAAAAAGAGTATCATTAATAGTTTCAGAGATTGGCTCTCTCACATGGGATGGGTCTCAATGTAGGGCAGTCATTGGTCGGCTATTCTGTCAATCTCTACTCCATTTTTATTACTGTGCATCTTCTAGGCAGGAAAAAAATTGAGCTGAAGGTTTTGTAGCTGGGTTGATGTCCTCTCCCCTCCACTGAGAGTACTGTCTGACTGCAAGAGGTGGCCATAGTCACCATATTACTAATTGGTAGGAATCTCAGCTATGATCACCCCAATAGACTGCCCAGAGCCTCCCACATCCTCCTAGGTCTCCAGCTAATCCCAGAGATGCTGCCTCACCCCTGCTGATGTTCATTCTCACTTCCAGCCCTCTCTACTCCCCACTTCTGATCCCTATCTCTGTTCCCCTCTTCATCCCTCTCCCAGCCAATTTCCTATCTCCATCTACTTCCACTGAGTATTTTGTTTCCCCTCTGAGGGAAATTAACACATACACCTTTGGGTCCCCTTATTACTGAGTTTCTCTGGGTCTGTGGATTGCATTTTATGGCTATTGTCTTCTTATAAGTGAGTACATATCATAGATGTCTTCCTGGATCTGTGTTATCTCACTCAGGATTTCTTCTAGTTCCATCGAACTGCCTGCAAATTTCATAACACCATTTTTCATAGTTGAGTAGTATTCTATTGTATATTTGTACCACATTTTCTTTATCCATTTTTCAGTTGATGGACATCTAGGTACAGTAGGGACAGCTATTATGAATAAAGTTTCTCTGGACATAGTTGAGCAAGTGCCACTGTTGTATAGTGGAGTATACTTTGTCTATATGCCACTGAGTAATATAGCTGTATTCTATGGTAAAACTATTCCCATTTCTTTCAGAAACCACCAGACTGATTTCCAAAGTGGTTGCACAAGATTGCCCTTCCTCCAGCAATGGAGGAGTGTTACCCTTGCTCCACATCCTTGACTGCAGTTGATGTCACTTGAGGTTGTTTTGTTTAGTTTTTGTGATTGTTTTCCTCAATCTAAATGAACCTGAAAATGTAGGATGGACTCTCAGAGTCACTTTAATTTGCATTTCCCAGATAAATAAGAATGAATGTTGAACAAATTAATTAAGTGCTTCTTGGACATTAGAGATTCTTTTGTTGAGAATTCTGTTTATTTCTGTATTCCATTTTTAATTGTGTTGTTTTCTTTGTGTCTAATGTCTCGAGTTCTATATATATATTTTTTATATTAGCACTCTGTTGCAAATAGGATTGGTGAAGATCTTTTCCCATTCTGTAGGCTACCATTCTGTGCTATTGATGGTGGCCTTAGCCTTGCAAAAGCATCTCAGTTTCATGAAGTCTCATTTATTAATTATTGATCTTTGTGCCTAAGCTACTGAGATTTTGTTCAGCGATTTGTTTCCTGTGGTGATTTGTTCAAGACAATTCCCTCAATTTCTTTTTCACTAGATTTGGTGTTTCTGATTGTATGTGGAGGCCTTTAATCTATTTGGACTTGAGTTTTGAGCAGGCAGATAAATATGGTTCTATTTGCATTCTTCTACATACAGACACCCAGTTAGAGCAGCCCCATTAGTTGAAAATTCTTTCATCTTTCCATTATGTTGTTTTGTCTTCTTTCAAGTGTTCATATGTGTATAGACCTACTTCTGTGTCTTCAATTTTATTCCATATCATTTCATTTTGCTTACTTATTTTTGAAAGTAGTTTATACTGTGTGCCCTAAGGTAATCTGAAACGGACTTTGTAATTATGTCTTGAAATTGCAATATGCCACCTGTATCTCCTTCATGCTAGGGTTATGGGAACAAATTGCTACAGCAAGCTATAATGTTTGAGATATAACAACAGAGGCAATATCTATGAAAGGAGTGGATAAAGTAGATTACACTAATGTTAAGAAGTGTACTTTTCTTAACTGTGACATGTTAAGAAGGAATAGAAATACACACACACACACACACATATAGATAGTTAAGAATATACATATATATTTACATATACTTGTATATATATATATATATATATATATATATATATATATATACATATATATATATATATATTGATACACACCCCCCCACACACACACAT
>NC_034590.1:65415206-65431770 GCF_900095145.1 Mus pahari
TATATATATATATATATATATATATATATATATATATATATATATACATATACATATATATTGATACACACCCCCCCACACACACACATATATTGCTAGGTAAGGACAAGAATTTCAACTTTAGAGCTTCTGTCATTATATGTCAGTGCAAACTGGTACCATACACTGGTACAGTATGTTATAAAGTCAGTTGTACATTTATGTGGAGCAAGATTATACAAAAAAAAAAAATAACAGCTTCTCCACGTTTCTCTTTCCCTAGAAGCTCTTTAAGTAAATAGCCTTTAGTTGTATGCATGGTCCTCATAAATTATAGATTTGTTTTAGAATCCAACTGAGAAAGAAAACATATGTGAGTACTAAGGAAGCAGTCACATGGCTGAATCAGGTAAAGTGGTTTATTTTTTGGTTTGTAAGGTTCTTAGACCAATAGCATCCATGTATTTCTCTGATACTGATTTGTTATTGTATGTGAATCATACTCCACCCTGGACGACCTTTGTTCCCACATAACCAAAGGGCTGTGCCTGTTTCAGAGATTATAATGTGTGCCAAGGCAGGACAGTAGAGGATGAAATCATCAAGTCAAAGAGCACCAGCAGTACATTCTATGGATATATGATTATTTTTAGCACAGCAGAATTTGAACTAAGAGCTACCATGTTTTGGATCTTCTCAAAGTAGATATTGAATATTGATTTCTATTCCTGAATAAATGATAACCGAGAGTAGATGATGACAACTTCCACGCTGACTACTCTTCAAGAAATGGTGACTAAAAATTTGGAAATGTCTTTTTGTCCCCAATTGGCAAATCTTATTATAAGGATATAAATTGTTCCTGATTTGAGCAGCTCATTTTCTCAGTTTGAGATAATAAATTGGCAGTGAGGACAGAGAGGTTGTGCCCTGATGAAAAGTTAAACACAGTTATCTTTTTGCCATTCTCTCTAATGGTATAACACTCTTCCACCTGTATACCTTTGTTCATACATAAAATCTATCCATTTCATGCTAATACATAAGAACCTGAAACCTCGTAAGTAACTAAATGATCTTCTCCATTATAAAAAACTAATATGGGATTTATCCTTGTAAGAATCAGGAAAATTACTTAGAGAAAGAAAATATGTTATGAATTGGTGACATGTTTATAAAATTGTTCTTAAAAGAAAATGAGTGCTTCTCACAGATATTTAGAATTATGAAGCCGAAATTGAACTTATTTTATCTCATGAGTTTTTTTACCTGTGGAAGTGCATATGCAGAGAAGCTTACAGTTTAGGCAAGGCTGAATAAAAATGGAATTTAATGCAGCTCAAGCACTATCAATTTATCCCTTATGTATAGACCTCTTCATCAATTCCATGGTGGTAACTAGTGCATCACTCTGGATATTCCTCTTTATTTTCATAGAAGTTATTCTAATATATTTCCCAATTATTTCCATATGGACATTTCTACTCCTTTTCTTTTAGACAGCAATTATTTTTATTAGATATTTTCTTTATTTAAATTTCAATGTTATCCCATTTGCTAGTTTCCCCTCTGAAAATTCCCTATCCCCTCCCCCCACCTCCTGCTCACTAACCCACCCACTCCTGCTTCCTGGTCCTGGCATTCCCCTATACTGAGGCATAGGACCTTCACAGAACCAAGGGCCTCTCCTCCCATTGATGACCATTTAGGCCATCCTCTGCTACATATGTAGCTAGAGCCATGAGTCCCACCATGTGTTTTCTTTGATTGGTGGTTTAGTCCCAGTGAGCCCTAGGGGTACTGGTTAGTTCATATTGATGTTCCCCCTATGGGGATTCAAATCCCTTCAGCTTCTTGGGTACTTTCTCTAGCTCCTTTGTTGGGGATCTTATGCTCTGTGCAATGGATGGCTGTAAGCATCCACTTCTACATTTTTAGACAGCAATTATTATACCTCTTCACTGCTGTTATCTTTTCAAAGCAGTCCAACCTAAATATGCCAGTCTATTCAATATATTTGTTTGTAAAATTGATTTTGATACAGTTTAAACCTCATTACATGTATGATTTTCTGGCTGAACTTGTCTCTTTATTTTGCCCTTATTTTACTCTGCCATGTCATTCTTCATTTTCTACATTTTCTATAGTAGCTTCATTTTATCGTTATGTTGAATACACTGTAAAAGTGCTATTTCTATTTTATCACAATTCTACCATATCTTTTTAATCCAGACATATTGTCTGAGGGCCTGCTTGAGTTTTCTGTTTGCATTTTCTACTCTACTTTTGTCTCTTTTAGTATAGGCCCCCACTCTAGCTATGAACATCTTTTAAATACATGATTGTGTTCACATTGAATTTGCTATGTGAACTCATCTATGCCTCCTCTGTTCCCTTGTTATCTATAGTTCACATATACTGCTTATAAATTATGATATACCCCCTTTTTAAATTCACCTTTCATCTAATATGTTTGTGTTTATTTTGTTTATAACTAGAATGCAAACACCAGAAAAAGACTTCCTAAGCCCTCCAGACTAAATCATTTTCTAAATGTATGTTTTATCATAATTACAAAGTATTAAGATACTAGAAACACATATTAATGTCATTATTTTTTATGTCTGGAATAATCTTTCATACCAAAATCACATGTTTATGTTAAATTCCTATGAAAACCATGACTATTGCATATGACAAACCTTCAGGTAAACATTTACTAAAACGCTGAATAATGTTAAGGCATAGTTAAATTGGGAGCAGATAATTTCTCATAGATTGTGTAAAATATTCATGGCCACATGTACCTCATTGTAACTGAATTTTTTGACCATGAGGACTATGTCCCATCATGGATTCTATCCAATTCTTCTTGCTGTTCATCCCTGAAAATCACATTTATACATTATTTATATAGCTTCCATTTTCTAAAGAGCTTTTGCTTTTTAAATTCTGATATACTTTCTATATGTCCCATATTAACTAAGTAGATTCTATTCTGCATTTAAGTTTTTGTTCTGCCCCTTTTGAAATATTTTTTCTGACAGCATGGACAATTGCAGAAATATTATATGCTTGAGTGGACTTTAGTCATAAAGGTATTATAGTGAAATGGATCTACCTCAAGACAGAAGATCACTGACAGAATAACATCATGAGCCTATGTATAATTTAATCTACAATGTTGAATGTTAGCATGATGTCCATGTTGGAAATACATATAAATGTTATGCTATTCCCTCCTATTACTTTTGAATGTACACTTTTAACTAAAATAGTATGACAGCCATGTTACATCATTTTATTTTTGCCTCCATCATTTTATGAGAGATGACACAGTCTGTCAGAATGAAGAAGAGAACAGGATCAGAATGAAAAAATTCCAGTGTATATGTAATCATAGAGCACATGATCCTGTTAGGTCTATGACAATTTTAATATCTAGACATTCCAGTAATTTACACATTGTGTAAAATAACCAGCACACAACAAGAAAACATTCACAGCATTCTGACTCAATATTTGTGGAAAAAAATAAACTCTTGCAAATCTTCTAATTCTCTATACTTAATATACAAGTAAAAAATATTTCTGTTGGGTTAATTTTATTGGAAATTGAACAGGCATACTAAGTGTTCTTAGGACCTCTGAGGAACATTAAGAAAGCAATACAAGGTCAGAAGAAGAGCTCAAGAAGAACAGTCCTCCTTAGTAAAATGAGAATATCATTTTATAATAATAAAAAAGAACACTAACGGTTGGGTAAGAGAGGAAATCACCACAAAAATTTGAAACAAAATTTAAAAGATGTACTTTATATGTGAATGAGCATGCCAAACCACACAGTAAATAAATAATTAGGGTGAGTGATTATATAACAGTTTATGGATCCAAAGGGTCCCACCTATGAATAAGGTTAAAGATTCTTGCTAGTAAGAGTTTATTTTGTTTCTGTTATTGTGTGCCAGGATCTGACAATTTAGAAGTATTGAAAATATAATAAAACTTGGAGTTGTGGAGATGGTCCAGTGTGTTTAATTGGGCAAGCATCAATGTGTGGATCTACATGAAAATTTCCACAGTATAATTGTAGTTTTTGTTGCAATAAAATTGCTTTATTTTTCTATTTCTTGAATTTTAATTTGTCTTTATTATTGTAATGAACAAAAATTGAACTTTGGGAATTACCCACACTTGCTAGTCATTCTAAATCTCCATATGATTTTGATAACTATTTCATTATTGGTATTTCTCACCAGAAAACAAAACTTTTCATATAGTTTCTGAAGATGAGACCACACATATTCTTTATATATATATATAAAGAATATATATATATATATATATATATATATATATATATATATATATATATAATCATTAGAATTACCAATCTGGTATTCTTCTTGTCATGATCATTCTACATTCCTGGTTTATGTGCTTCCTTACATGTATGCACCTTGGTACTTATAGTATAAGTTGTGTAATTTCTGGGTATGGGATTGTCAAGGATTTTAATATCGTGCCTCACATTTCAGAAAATGACTTTTGATGCTGAAGAGGAAAAAGACAATTAAAATGCTATGCGACGTGATTGTAGATTTTTGTTCACTCTCCTGTTGTGCTTTGACATATAATACCAATACTGGTCCATTGTGAGAAATTTGCATCCATGCAAGTCATTGGAGAGACATTTATGTATTTATGTCCCCTATGATGTGCTGAGCACTCCTTTCCTAGCTATAGATCAAGCGTCCATGGGAAAATCATAGTTGAATCTGCTATGTTGCTCTCCTTCCTATTTTCTTAAAAGCATGACTGCTAAGCAAAGTGGGTTGACTTCTGCAGGTGTCTGTAAGCTCTCTCAATGCTCACAGCAAGTCCCAGGTGGGTAGGATAGAAAGCACAAGCTTCATTTGACATTGCAAAATGCTACATTTGCAAAAGCTATTTGTACTGCCTGAGGTGAGAAGCCAAAACTTTGCAGGATTGTGACTTAAAGCCAGATCTTAATTTTGGAATGATGCCTTTCCCAAGTCCATAAAGGAATGCTGCTTCCATTGTTCTTCTTTGCCAAACTGTACCACTGAGGCTGGAGTTTTTGTTTTATAAAAGTCGCTGAGGCTGGAATTTTTGTTTCTTAAATGTAAACAAATTGTGACAATTTAAAAACAAATTTCCAAATCATATTTATTATGTTTAGTGGATATTTTATCTCATTAGATGCTGAGAAAGCATTTGACAAAATCCAACACCCGTTCATGATAAAAGTCCTGGAAAGATTGGGAATTCAAGGCCCCTACCTAAACATAATAAAAGCAATCTACAGCAAACCAGNAGCCAACATCAAAGTAAATGGAGAGAAACTCGAAGCAATCCCACTAAAACCTGGGACTAGGCAAGGCTGCCCACTTTCTCCCTACCTATTCAATATAGTACTTGAAGTCCTAGCCAGAGTAACTCGACAACAAAAGGAGATCAAGGGGATACAAATTGGAAAGGAAGAAGTCAAAATATCATTATTTACAGATGATACAATGGTATACATAAGTGACCCTAAAAAGTCCACCAGAGAACTCCTAAACCAGATAAACAGCTTCAGTGCAGTAGCTGGATATAAAATTAACTCAAACAAATCAGTNGCCTTCCTCTNCANGAAGGACAGANGGGANNAGAAAGAAATTAGGGAAACAACACCNTTCNCAATAGTCACAAATAATATAAAATACCTNGGTGTGACTCTAACTAAGGAAGTGAAAGACCTGTATGACAAGAACTTCAAATCCCTAATGAAAGAAATTGAAGATCTCAGAAGATGGAAAGATCTCACATGCTCATGGATTGGCAGGACTAACATAGTCAAAATGCCATCCTGCCAAAAGCAATCTACAGATTCAATGCAATCCCCATTAAAATTCCAACCCAATACTTCACAGAGTTAGAAAGGGCTATTTACAAATTCACCTGGAATAATAAAAAACCTAGGATAGCAAAAACCATTCTCAACAATAAAAGAACCTCTGGTGGATTCACCATGCCTGACCTTAAGCTGTACTACAGAGCAATTGTGATAAAAGCTGCATGGTACTGGTACAGCAACAGACATGTAGATCAATGGAATAGAATTGATCAAGAAATGAATCCACACACCTATGGTCACTTGATTTTTTACAAGGGAGCTAAAACCATCCTGTGGAAAAATGATAGCATTTTCAACAAATGGTTCTGGCACAACTGGTGGCAATCATGTAGAAGAATGAGAATTGATCCATTCTTATCTCCTTCTTTCCAAATATATCAACATACCTATAGAATTATCTACATATATCTTAGCTATAAATTTGAATATTCAAATCAGTAAGAATTCCATCAGAGAACAAAGATTAAAGGATGAATTGCTAGGAAGTTCTAATGGCCAAACAATCCAAGCCAGAAAGGGTGAGCTGAGAAGCCAATGACTGGTCTGAGACTGCTGCCCAGAAATGGATAATTTTATACTCTATTTCAGCTCTGCTTTTTCCATTTTTTAACTGAATTTGGCACATACAGACAACATAGGCAAGACTATGTCAATTTGAAAACCACTGAGTATGGGTCTTAATTATAGGGAACATGGAATCCCTGAATAAATGAAGTCCAAAGTCCAGCCATATGAAACAATTCAAAGCCTAAGACCCATTTGAAAAACTGGCAAGGCTGTTAAAGATGTGAGGCAAGCTAAGAGGAGTGTTAAATCTTTCCTTGCAGCCCAAGAATGAATGTTTATGGGGAAGGGAAGAGTGCATGCAAAGACTACTAAATGGGGCCTCCTCCATGTTGATGATTTCAATGTGAGCTTTCTCACTTGCAAGGACCTCCAATGAAGACTAGGTTCTAGGTTCTGTTGTAGTCATAGAACAATCCTACCAGATCTAAATATCACTGTCCCTGTGTCTATGAATCTGCCACTTCTTCATTCCCTCATAGGACATGACACATAATAACATCTACAAAAGATCTGTATAGTAACATATGATCTCCCTGATTCACTGGATGTCTAGTAGTTTTGATCCATTCAAGCTGCTGTCTCAAGAAGTTTGTCAGAATATTGAAGTAATATATGTCCAGACTTTTGGTCTTGCATTTTAATAGTTAAATTTCTGTTAGTGTAAAACACAATGGCCAACAGCAATTTATAAAAGGATGACTTGATTTGGGCTTAATATGGTGGGGAACAACTGCAGCAAGTAGTTGTGATTGTGTCAGAAAATGGAAGACCACATCTCAAACTCATTTATGAAAGTAGAGTAAGATTAATGTAAGTGGACTAAATGTATGGGCTCTCTAATCATCTCCCAGTGACATCCTTCTTCCACCACAGCTACATATCCTGAACCTCCTCTAACAGCAGCACCAATAAACTGAGGATCAAGAATTCAAATATCTGAGCCATTAGGGAACATTTCAAATTCAAACCAACACATACTTTAGGCTAGACCATCAAAGAGAGGAATGGATTATGGATATATGTAATTATTAATTGCTAGTGTTCTCTAAAGTATTTCTGAACAATGTTTTCCTACTTGAAAAGTGTGCATTATGTTTTAAAATTAGTTTATGTGTATATATCTTTGCTGCCACGAATGTCTGTGCATCTAGCGTATGCAGTGCCTTTAGAGAAAAGACAGGGCTTAGGATCTCCTTGAACTAGGATTACAGAAGGGTCACCATGTGGGTGTTTGCTAGGAATAGAACTCAATTCCTTGGACAGGCCAGTTCTCTCAATAATCAAGTCATCTTTTCAACCCTTTGTACTAAGATATTTTTGAGAATTATATTTAGATTAAATTACTGTTCACCCAAAATGTCCTCATATATAGATGACAAACTAAAAAAGAAATCAGGGAGACAATACCTATGACAACAGCCTCAAATAATATACCATACCTTGGGTTATTTCTAACCAAGCAAGTGAAAAACTCATGTGATAAATACTTTAAGAGATTGATCAAATTGAAGAAAATATGAGAAGGAAAGATCTCCCATGTTCATTTATTGGTAGTATTAGCAGAGTAAAAGTGGCTATCTTACCATAAATTATTTACAAACTCAATGCTTGCCCTATCAAAATTCCAACACAAGTATTCACCAATATTGAAATGGCATGTTTAGCTTTATGTGGCAACACAAAATATCCTGAATATCAAAAAATAGCAAATAATCCAAGAACTACTGAAGATGTTATTATTCTTGATTTCAAGTTACCTACAAAGCCATAGAAGTAAGAATAATATGATAGTGGTACAAAGAAAAAATACTGATCAGTGGAATTTAATTGACACAGATATGAATCCATACACCTATGGATGTCTGATTTTGAAAGTAGACCAGAATCACATACTGAAAAAAAAAAAACTTCATCTTCAATAAATGGTCATACTGGTCAGCTGCATGAAGAAAAATCCAAATAAATTCATATTTATCACACTTCACAAAACTCAACCCTAATTGTATCAAAGATACACTGAGCCTGATAGAAAAGAAAATAGCCATGAACTCATTGTCACAGGAAAAGACATTCTGTGCAGAATAACATTAACATAGGCACTAAGGCAAAGAGTTAATAAATGGCAGTTCATCAAGCTGAAAAGCTCCTGCTGGGCCAAACACTATCATTCAGATTACTTGGCAATGTGGCAGTGTACAGTACAGAATGGCAAAACATTTTAGAAACTGCATATACTATAGAGGTGAAATATCCAAAAGATATAAAGAAAAATACAATAAGCAAAAATTAGATATCAAGAAAACAAAACAAAACAAAAAATGAAAAACCAATCTTTTGTTTTGTTTTTTTGTTTTTTGGTTTGTTTGTTTGTTTGTTTTCTTAACCAATATTAATAGAGAGTTCTCAAAAGAGGAAAACCAAATGACTAAGAAACTCTTAAACATTCGACATTCTTTGCCATCAGGGAAATGCAAACTGAAACTACTTCGAGATTCCATTTTACAAACATTGGTTTGGTTAAAATCAATGATACAGCGACAGCTCATTCTGGTATAGAAGTGGTGTAAGAGATACACTCTTACTTTGTTTATGGGATTCTGACATTGTAGAAGAAAATCCAAATGAAATACTCAAATGCTTGGGGAGACAGAGAGCCATCTGGCCATAACTTTCACCAACTAAGTGTTCTAATTATAAGATTGAGTTGTTGAGTTGTTGGCCAAAGTGGTCACAAGGAAATCCCCAAAGCTCTTGGCAAATTTGATGGTGGGGCCCAAGGCAGAAGAGATCACTTACACACTGAACATGAAGAATTGAGATAGTCACTACATAGAACCACAGACCTACATTATAAACAGCAACTTGGCCACAAAACATCTGATCTATAATGGTGAACCTTTTGCAAGTTATATTAAGTCAATAGTAGTGCAAAACTGGTGAGGCAAAACAACTAAGATCTGATTTGACTTAAGTCCCATTTCACAAAATGGGACTGGTACTCCAACACTGCTTGGGTGACCAAGAAGTTCAGACTAGGTAGCTCAGGAACCTAGGGTTAAACCAAATATTTCTGTTTTTAAAAAGTAGCGATAAAATGATGCCTAATGACATTTGACTAAATTCATAGAACAATGCCTTGCTCAGCCATCATCTGAAATCTTCCTGGTGCATATTGGAACAGAGATCTGCAGCCAAATATTACAAAGAGAGTGGAACACTCAGTCCTAAATTAGATACCCCATCAACTCCCTTGCTGTAGAACTTAGGACAATTGACAGAAATGGAAGCAGAAAAAAATATAAGAGGCAGAAAGAATGAGGGCCAGAAAGAAAACAAGGCCTCTAAATCTATATGATCAATATATACATGAACACACAGAGACTCAGGCAACATGCACAGATTCTGCACCAAATGGGGCCCTCGAGGGAAAAAAAGGACATAGACAAAAACCCTCATCCATAATGCAGAAACTTCCTCCAACTGATAGCCATGTACAAATGAATATTTAGTTTCTTAAAGGGAGTCTCCATGGGGAAATGAACTGTCTCTTCTGGATAGGCTAGATGCTCAGCAGGAGATGGACAACAGAAAGAATTTCAGGTTATCTCTGTAGGTTTCTTACCTCACAATGTGACTAGAAAATTTTTATTCTTTCCACAGACAAATTTTATCTTATTATTTTCCATTTTTAAATTTTATTTTTATATTTGTCTTCCCTCTTTTATGATGCAGATCCTTCACACATATATCATTGTTTCTGGTTTAGTGTTTTATGGAATCTGGGAGTATGCAGTGCAAGTGAGTCAGTCTACTTCTTATATCATTGTTTCTAGTTTAGTGTTTTATGGGATCTCGGAGTATGCAGTGCAAGTGAGTCAGTCTGCTTCTTGTGCGTTCTCTTGTGTTCTTTTACTTCTGTTTGTTTTGTTCAGTTCTGATGTGTTTGTTTTGCCTTATCTTACTATATTCTATATTTATTATTACTCCTTCCCCTTTGAAGCCTGTTTGTTTCCCAATGAAAGACAAAATGGGGCAGATCGAGATGGGAGGAGAGATGGGGAAGAACTTGGAGGAGTAGAGAAAGAGGAAATGGCAATTAACATGTATTATGTGAGAAAAATCTATTTTCAATAAAAGGCACAAATCCTTTCTCTATTTTATTTCTATATAATACTCTCAGCTAGCATCATGTATTTTCTTTAGATTAATTAAGCATATAATTTTCTGCATTTAGACCTATGAAAATAGATTTAATTGTAGTTAGATCTTTTCCTATATTGTGAGTTAATTTTTGCTTATTATTAATATCTGTACATTTTAAGTTTTTTTCCTGGCTATATAATTCTCTAAACAGCCTAACAAGAAATTCCCATCAAGTAACATAAAGAAATGAAGCTGGAATCTTTTCAGCTGGTGAGGAACTTAAGGGAAGCAGGCTCCCCATGTAGCTACTGAAATCTCTGACCTGAGAATAATGTGTTTGAGGAAATCTGCTAAGCATTGAGGAGTTTTCTAAAAACTCTCAGCTTTAAGGTTTTGTAGTGTAGAGTATGCCAGTTTATCCAAGTGGTATGAATGATAAATTTAGAATAAATGAGCTATCTTTTTATCTGCACTGAATCATGGACTTTCAAATTAAAATCAGGACTAAGTAAATAAATAAAATAAAATGAGAGGCAGATGAGAAATCGGGAGGCTGTTTGCAAGCCCTGCAGTTGTCTATGCCCTAGCACAGTGTTTTGATGACTGTTACTGCACACCACAAGTTCCCTATATGTAAACCCTTTCATTTCAACTGTGTTGACATGGTTCAAAGACAATTATGTTTGGTAATATAAATTTAAAACAATGACAACTGTGTTACCTCCTGTTAATCACCTGGGCTGCCTTCCAAAATTCTCCTACCCAGAAGGTAGATTTCAGTGCAGGAATGCAAATCTAAAACAATATACTCTGATTGAAATTTATTCTTGTCAATAACTCACACCTCCTTTGTACTCTAGCAATTTTTGAAAGAAAAATCAAAATTACTAGTGGATTGTGACATTTTAACTTTTCTTCATCTTATCTTACTCTTTTTCAAAAACAACAGCACAATTTAAATGAAGTTGATAATGGAAAGGTCTAATGTAGTTTCTAAGCTAGAGACATCCTGGAAAAGAGAGAAAAAAGAAATAGGGGATATCACAAGAACAAAATCTGTGGTGTAGAAAGCAACAATAAGTTTTTGACTAATGGCTGTATTAAAACAACAGAAATCAGAGGTCATCTGTTTATTTACTTACTGACTGATTTACTTATTTATAGAATGTTCAAATGACTACTTGCCTGCATTGTAAAACTGCATAAAGATGGATTTAGCTGTATAGTTATTTATATTGCTGAAGGTTATTTCTGTTGTTTTCATTATAACTTGTTGTAATGACTAATATTACAGAATGACTTACAAAAGTGCTCATTTCTGAAGAAGTTTTAAGACATGCACATCCAAAGTCAATCTTAAAAAGTACCCCCTGGGTTTGTGTTTCTAGCTGTATAAGTAGCAGAAGATGACCTAATTGGCCATCAGTGGGAATAGAGGCTCCTTGGTCTTCCAAACTCTATATGACCTAGCACAAGGCAAGGCCTGGGCCAAGAAGTAGGAGTGGGTGGGTAGGGGAACAGAGGTGGGGGAGGGGTATGGGAAACTTTCGGGATAGCATTTGAAATGTAAATAAAGAAAATAAAAAAAAAAAAAAGTAGGATGTAGATAGAATAGCCCTGTACCAGCAAAATCACCATTTTCCAAGGGCAGAGTCTCTTACTCCGTAACATTTTCTCATGTGTTACCCATTAGAGAGCATCTTCCATGATGGTGGGTTGCACAAGGTTCGTCTATAAACTTCTTACCCTAGGACTCTGACACTACACTGAGTTCTAACTCCAGCTTCATGTTCTTTAGCACATGACTCTACACTTTTAACTGTTGAGTGAGGATTTTCATGCAAGTTTATCTTCCTTCCTCCTCAGTTTGGCATGGTGAATATGAACACACTTTCAAAGCTTTAACTCATAGAGATTTCTTATGACAGGAGTGTTGACCAATTTTTATAAAACTTAATATTTTACTTACAGCTTTTATGTTTTTTTTCTTTCATGTCAAGTAGAGGATTCAGGTGTGACTTCTTGTGATTCCTCTGCTAAGCCAGCTTGTTCATTTGCTTAACACGTTCTGCTTTTCCTCTCTCTCTCTCTCTCTCTCTCTCTCTCTCTCTCTCTCTCTCTCTCTCTCTCTCTGTTCTCATGTATATGCAGTTAGGTGATGCTCTAAATTGAATGACATTTTCCAAATACATTTCCTACAATTTGCATGAAGAAAGCCAATATTATCTCCATCTTCAAACTGAATGTAAATTGCCTTTGCTTTCTGGATACCATGTCATACTTTACATCTGTATCCCAGGTTGTTGTGTTAAGAATGTCTGAATGGATCTGCACTGGGAATTTAGAACTTGTAGCTCTAGTCAGGACTTTTTCTTTAACTGCTGTAACCTTGTGACTCGATAAAATTACCTCAGTAATTAATCTATACAAATGAATATTAAGTACTTCATACATGAATATAAATATTTAAAATATAGTTTATATTCATGTTGAATTCACAGGGTATCCTCACCACAAATACAAGTTCATTCACAAAATGTAGTGAAAATCTATGTCATACATGTGTGATTAGTGGCTAGAATAGTCAGATTTAGTATAAACTAGTTATTGAAAAGAAACTGATGATGATAGCTATATTTCTTGCCATGACAATAAGACATTTAAATTTAAGTGTATAAAAAATACTATATAGGAAGCTACAAACTATATTGCATCAAACCACAAGGTTGTGCCATGAATTCTAACTATATGGCACATGAAAGCATCATATGGCACATGAAAGCATCAACACTGTCACTTTTCATTTAAATATTATTATCTTAGTCAACTGACTTGATTTCTAGAACTAAGCCCTATTTCTTCTAGTATCATGTTCAGAACATCCTGTTTAATATTGGTATCTTCAAAAGTAACAGAGATACATTTAACTATGCAATGAATTATTTCCAGTATGATTGCCAGAAATGATGGATACTTTCTTCCCTAATGCAATGTAAAATATTGTCTACAAGTTAATAGAATGGACAAATCAACACAAAAGAGCAAGATATTGTGCTAAAACCACTAGAATATATATTTCTAACGTCTAGTGCCCAGAACATACATCTGAAGGCTGCATTTCAGTAATGTGGACCCAAATTACAGCTCAAGTACCGTCTTCTGGAATGCTTCTTGAATAGAGCTTTATGATAAAAATAAAGTAGTTTCAAGAGATTTGCAGACACAAACATACTTTATTGTTTTATAAGTTGGAGAAAGAATATTTTGGTGAACATAAACCATTGCATGTGGTTCTTCCGTTGGGTAGTTGTTCTTGCTGTAGGCCCAGGCACGGAGTATCTCCTCTTCTCTGAGCTCCTGTCTCACTGTGTCTGCATCATTATAAATGTACGATTTACCACTGATTTCTTACATCTTTGTAATATAAGAAAAGATGAGTGGTTCATCTTTTCCCTACCTTATCCTATAGTTCCGTGGGGATAATAAGTTATTTTATTTTACCGTATAATTCGAAAATTTTTCACATGAGTAGAATTTGCATATACAGTTATTACAGAAAATACTTTGTCATTGTGTGACACTCGTCTTTGCTGCTTACATAAATATTTTTATTAATTAAACAGAGTATTTGCCTAGGATGCACCATGCCCTGGGTTTGATCTTCAACTTTTAAATAATTTCTGCATGCCTCCCACAGTATCATTGAGTGATATCACCAAGACTCCATTTTATGTTCAGTGATGTAAAGAACAATAATGAAAGACAATATTGTGTCAAGTAACATGACAGCTAATACATTTTTTATAATTACTTTTAAGATTTGCTAGAATGGTAGACTCTACAATTGCCACATATATTAAAGGTTTTGTGATAGATGACGACGTTTACTTGAATAATGTGAAGAAAGTCATTGTATCTAGGAGAATAAGGAGCTCATGGACACAGTAGCTAGGATGACTTGAGTTGATATTGAAAATGACACCAGAAGTCATTTCCAATGCCATTTGTATATGCCAGTCAGTATGTTAAGTGCCTAATCCAAAGACATCTATTTAATAGATAATATACCCATTACACAGATAAGGAAAGGAAAGTCTTTGTGGTTATATAAATTCGGAGCTAGGATTTATAATTATTCAACTGGAATTCTAAACCCAGGTATCAATGAGATTTACTTTCTTGCTGTATTTAAAATATTATTTCTTAGGTTGGGATAATGTTCCACAAATTTAAACTAGAAAATGTGCTACAGGTAACATGTTTTGATTAAAGCAGGCATGGCTTAAAGTCTAACTATACTTCCTTTTACTAACGAGACATGAAACTAGTTTTCATGCTACTCTATTTTTTTCACATATAAAATTGTAAGCTGTCAATTACTTCTGATGATTAAATAACCCATAGAAAACACTTCTTATAATGTTTATAGAATAATGATCCCTCCCCAGACTCCTTAAACCTCCTCAATACAAGTTGAAACTATGGATTTAATTAGGATACAAATTGAGCATGGGAAACTTATGACTGCACATTTATCAGGGAAGGTGGTTTACCTCTTAAATTCGAGAAGCATGTTGACAGGTTCCATTTTCTGGTAATTAAACAATGACAGACAAATATTTGTAAAGATGGCTTTGTAAAATAAGAACATGTTTTCAATCTGACTGAGTTTTTTCAAGTTGTTAAAAGTAATTTCCAGAATGTACCTAAGCACTTGCGCTTTCCTCATTATTCAAAACATATTTTCAAACCAAATTTCTCCCCATCAAGTGGAAAAAATAAAGTACAGTTAATGGGTATTTAGAGACTTTAGTTTCAGGTAACACTTGATTTACTTTCTCGAGTAACCAACTGCCTGTTCATCTATCAGTCCTCTTGAAATAGAAATGAGAAGTGACCTTGCTCTCAGGGGGAGGGAACACTCACTTTTAGAATTCAACTGTCCCTGTGTTGTTGTGGTTCGTAGCTGTTCTCATAGCATGTGGCTCCCATTTCTTTCATTATTGCTGATCTGAACTTACTGTGACTTTTTTTTAAATTCATTTTATTGCATGAAGTAAATGCATCAACATTTCTCATGACAATATTTTTACTTTAATATGAACCCACTCTCTTTACTGTTTATACCTGTATGCTAGCATGTTATTGTGGTTTTCATTGTTACCTGTGGTTATTAATAACCTACTGTATTTAGTTAGTGCTTCCCATTTATACATGGTTGTACAGCTAATCAGTAGAAAATGAAGAACCTGTCAGTGAACATGCCCATAAAGAAAAGTGATTCTGTACCCTTTGGCATCTACTCCCTGCCAATAGATAGTGAGCTAGAGTTGGATTCCTGGGGAAAATAAATCTCTTCCATCTGTGCTTGAATTAGTCTGGATTTATTTCCTACAGTCCTTTAGCAAAATAGCCATTGTAAGTTCATATATGCAATGGCTATGCCATGTCCAGTAGACTTTTCTCCCACTCACATTTTCTTTTTTCTTTTCTTACTTTTTTCACAGTTTTATTAGGTATTTACTTCATTTACATTTTAAATGCTATTCCCAAAGTCCCCTATATCCTCCACCCCCCCACACTCACCTACCCACCCATTCCCCCTAGAGATTCGTTTATCATTGAGAAGAGTTTTTGTTATCCTAGGTTTTTCGTTATTCCATATGAATTTGCAAATTGCCCTTTCTAACTAGTTGCAGAATTGAGTTGGAACTTTGATGGGGATTGCATTGAATCTGTAGATTGCTTTCGGCAAGATAGCCATTTTCACAATGTTGATCATGCCAATCCATGAGCATGGAAGATCTTTCCATCTTCTGAGATTTTCTTTGATTTCTTTCTTCAGAGACTTGAAGTTTTTATCATACAGATCTTTCACTTCCTTAGTTAGAGTCACACCAAGGTATTTTATATTATTTGTGACTATTGTGAAGGGTGTTGTTTCCCTAATTTCTT
>NC_034590.1:65431781-65433081 GCF_900095145.1 Mus pahari
CACTTTAAAGTCTTCTATCTTTCTACCTGTTATTTCCAGTATTTCCTTCTTAAAGTCCTCCATCATCATCATGGAAAGTGACTTTAGATCCATGTCCTGCTTCTCTGATGTGATGGTGTATCCAGGACTTGCTATGGTGGGAGAGTTTGGTTCTGATGATGCCAAGTAACCTTGGTTTCTGTTGCTTCTGTTCTTATGCTTGCCTCTCCATTCATGTTTTCTTTGTTATTTCTTATCCACAATCTTTCTGAGCCTTGAGATGTTGAGCCAGTTAGTAGATAGTCAAGAGAGAGTTCATCTGTGGCTGCACACTCAGAATCATTTAACTAGATAGAAGTCTTTGTTTTAACACAACTTACTGCAAAAAGAAGCATCAATGACAAAGACTGAGATACATGGAAATCTATTGGCACTAATATATTTAGAATACTGTTTGAAATTGTCATTCAGCAAATGACAGTTGTTTGTAATACCCTGACCTATGATTTCCTGAGACAGGGCCTTTTACCTAGGTTTACCATAAGTTGTAAAATCTCTTTTGTAGAGCAGGTTTTAAATTTAATCAGTAAGGGCCTTCCTATGCACCACATCTTCCTACTATCACAACAGTGGACTTGTATTGTCTGCCATAGCAGTATTTCAGTTGGCAGGGTCCATTTCTGAATTAAACCATCAATATCTTTTCTCAATATGGTACTCCAAAGCCAACATATAAAAAGAGTGTAAATGGGCCTGACATGGTTGTGCGTGCCTTTAATCCCAGCACTCCTGAGGCAGAGGCAGATGGATTTCTGAGAGTCTAAGAGGGTCTGATCTACAAAACAGAATTCTTGGAAGCCCCTGCTACACAGAGAAACCCTATCTCAAAAACCAACCAAACAAACAAACAAAAAAAAATTATGCTTACAATTTGGACCTACTGTAACCTGGAAACCTATTATTTTTAGTTCATCTCTTTGTTTTATTATGCACAGAATAAAATTAAATAGATTCAAGAAAGAAATGTGTATTGGGAAATTGGACTCTTAGGGCACGATCCAATTTTTTTTTGTTTTGGACAGGGAAAGAAGAAAAGCTTTAATTTATCATCTAACATATACATCAAAAACAAATGTCACATAAGTACAGTTTATATCATTGGGAACCAATATGAAACTGCAAACAGAATAATCACAATAACTTTTCTAGTGGCATTAATCTGCACTCAACCAAAAAAAAAAAAAGCTTAAAATTTATAAACATTTGAAATCTCTCTCTCTCTCTCTCTCTCTCTCTCTCTCTCTCTCTCTCTCTCTCTCTC
>NC_034590.1:65433124-65449372 GCF_900095145.1 Mus pahari
ACACACACACACATACACACACATACACACACACACACACACACACACACACACACAAACATACACACTGATCATCTGACTATTTTGGTGTTCACAATATTTTATTATTTTTTAACAGTTTCCCCTCCACAAACACCCTACCCTACTCCTGCTTCTGTGAGGTTGCTTCCCCACGTACTCATGCACTCCTGCCTCACTGATGCTTCACAGGACAAAGAGCCTTTCCTCCCATTGATGCAAACATGGCCAACCTCAGCTACATATGTGGTTGGAGCCATGAGTCCCTTCATGTGTACTCTTTGTTTGGTGATATAGCCTCTGGGATCTGGGGTTGGGGGCGGTGCTTGTTGGTTGATATTGTTGTTCTTCCTATGGAATTGCAAATCTTCAGTTCCATCAGTTCTTTCTCTCACTCCCTGTTGGGGATCTTGTGCTCAGTCCAATGGTTGGCTGTGAGAATCTGCTTCTGTATTTGTCAAGCTCCAGCAAAGTCTCTCAGGAGACAAAGATATCAGGCTCATATCAGGAAGCACTTCTTGACATCCACAATTGTGTCTGGGTTTGGTGACTCTATATGGGATGAATCCCCAGGTGGGCAGTCTCTGGTTGGCCTTCTCTTCATTCTCCACACACTTCATTTCTGTATTTCCTCCTGTGAGTATTTTGTTTCCCCTTCTGAGAAGGACTGAAGCATCCACACTTTGGTCTTCCTTCTTCTTGACATTCATGTTGTTTGTGAGTATATCTTGGGGATTCCAAGTTTTGGGTCTAATATCCACTTTTCAGTGAGTGCGCTGTATGTGTGTTGTTCTGTGATTGGGTTACCTCACTCAGGATAATATTTTCCAGTTCTATCCATTTGCCTAAGAATTTCATGAAGTCATTGTTTTTTGTAGCTGAGTAGTACTCCATTGTGTAAATGTACCACATTTTCTGTATCTATTCTTCTGTTGAAAGGAATTTGGGTTGTTTCCATCTTCTGGCTATTAACAATAAGGCTGCTATGATCATAGTGGAGCATGTGTCCTTGTTATATGTAGGAGCATCTACTTGGTATATGCCCAGGAGTGCTATATCTGGGTCATCAGGTAGTACAATGTCCAATTGTCTAAGGAACAGACAGACAGACTTCTGTAGTATTTGGACCAGCTTGCAATCCCACCAAAAATGGAAGTGTTTCTCTTTCTCCACATCCTTGCCAGCATCTGCTATCACCTGAGTTTTTGATCTTAGCCATTCTGACTGGTGTGAGGTGGAATCTCAGGGTCATTTTTCTTTGCATTTCCCTGATGACTAAGAATGTTGAACATTTATTCAGGTGCTTCTTGACCATTTAATATTCCTCAGTTGAGAATTCTTTGTTTAGTTCTGTATCCCATTTTAATAGGGTTATTTGATTCTCTGGAGTATAACTTCTTGAGTTCTTTGTATATACTGGATATAGCCCTCTACCAGATGTAGGATAATAAAGATCTTTTTCCAATCTGTTGTTTGCTGTTTTGTCTTATTGACCTTTGCTTTACACAAGCTTTGTAATTTCGTGAGGTCCATTTGTCTATTGTTGATCTTACATCATAAGCCATTGGTGTTCTGTTCAGGAAATTTTCCCCTGAGCCAATGTGTTCCAGGTCGTCCCTACTTTCTCTTCTATTAGTTTTCACGTGTCTTGTTCTATGTTGAGGTCCTTGATCTACTTAGACTTGAGCTTTGTACAAGGAGATAAGAATGGATCGATTTGCATTCTTCTACATGCTAACCACTAGTTGAACCAGCACCATCTGTTGAAAATGCTTTTGTCCCCTCACTGGATGATTTTTAGCTCCTTTGTCAAAAATCAAGTGACCATAGTTGTGTGGGTTTATTTCTGGGTCTTTGACTCTATTCCATTGATCCATTATCAGCTTTTACCAATCAAGATATGTTAATATCTACTAAAAAAAAACTGTTTAAGTTTATACAAAATTTGAATATTATATCAATATTGAATTGAAACACTTTATTATTCATTTAAAGTGTAAAAATAACACTTTCTCATGTTTTAAAATACCAGTGGAATTTTTTTTAATGCATTTGACCCATCAGCATTAGCGTGCTGACTTCTGAACTAGGTTTCCCACTTTTGGATAATTAGCAACATCATAAAGTTATATTAGTATTGCAAATCAACCTTGATTGTTTTACATCTGAAAAGCCACATTTTGTAGAAATCATAAACCAATAAGAATGGAGGGAAATTTACATGTTGTAACCAGGAATGCAGTCACAGAATTACAACTTTAATTGAGTTTTTTGAGGTGCAAGTCTATAGAAAAATATGATTTTGTAGAACAACAGAGTTGTACTGATAGTTGCCTTATGTTGTTTTTAAAATAAACTAAAATTTCATTTTTAATAAATCAAATTTACTCAGAAAAACCTTTACTTTAACTCCAAGCAAATATATATTTGGTGGTATTTAAAGAAACTTTTAAAATTATACAGCAAATAAAAATTTAAACAAAGTTCAGATAGTACCCTGATGTAGTGAGTATTTATTAGGCCTGAAATACAATCAGTTTGTGCTGCCAGACACAGGCATCCTGAAGAATTAGGTCTCAGGTAGTGGATGGACCTACCTCTCTAAAGCCCAAAGACACCTTGACATTGGTTGAGAATTTAAGTTGAAGCTGATACAAGAGGCCCCAAAGTTATCTTCAGTGATATAAGGATGTCAAGTGAAGCCCATTTAACAATGCTTTAACATAAGGAAAATGATCACTACAACATCTTCAATGTATCATTAAAAGATACACATTATAATTTCAAATGCAAGGGCAAAAAGCTAATAAGGGTTAACTTTTCTAGAATAATCCTGCTTTATACGCATTACAAGTATCCTCTTCAGATAATAAATTGGATAATTTTGCACAGAACCATGACCTGAGAAAATAATATGACTGGTGATCTGTAACCAGTAAAGATGATGGACTTATTATGAAGACATTGGACCTTTAGTTGGGCTGTAGTCAAAGCTCTCCTCAGTAATAGATGATGGGGTACATAGATACATACACATCCACTTACACCTCAACATACTCATGTGTGAACATACACAAATTCATACAATTAATCACACACTCAAATGCACAAATAGAAGTGAGATAATTATAAGGTTAAATGTAGAGTAAATATAAAAATATGAATGCAATGTGAAATAACCTCGAATAAGTCACTATCACAGAATAAATTTTAACATAATTAAAAAGTAATGAATTGGAAAAAGATATAAGTTATTAAAATATGTAAGAAAAGTGGAAACTTAAGACTGTGGTAAAAAAATCAAGAAATATTACAGATAATTAGCAGTCATAGACTAAATTCATAGCTTTTATATATATATTAATTAATGTCCAAAACAGTTGTAGTGTTATTAAATAGAAATGATAGATCAGAATAAAGTTCATAGAAATAAAATAAACATAATTTAATTAAGTTGTATCATCAAATGTCCAAAGAAAAGTATCTACATATTTAGTGACTTTCCCACAATTGAAAAAAGTGTGATTCCCAATATAGAAGTACTTTGAGTTCTTTCAATAAAAATAGAAATTCACAGATGTCTCACCATGAAAATATATTACATAATAATATACAAAGAGATAAAGATACAGATTGATGGCAAGTATCTTTTCAGTATTAATATGTGATTGATCCCTGGATCTCCTCAAAGTACTTAAGAAAATTATGATCAATATAGGCTTTTACCAAAAGAAAAATATTAGTCAATAATGTGACAATTAGAATCATTTTAAGACTAGTGAAGACTGAGAGAGTGAATTAATTGTTTGATGATGTAAAAGATTCAACATATAATTGTTATTTTATATTCCTGGCTGACCTCAAATTCACTAAGTGTCCGGAAATGACATTGAACTTCTGATGCCCTTGATTCAAATCGTGGGTGTTTGGAAGATGGCATGCCTCAAGATACCCTGTTGTTTGTGGTGTTAAGATTAACCTCAGATGTTCCTGCATCTTAATCATTTTTTCTACCAGCTAAGATGCAATCTCTAATCCCAATTAGTAATATTCTTAAGAAAGAACAATATTAAACCAAAAAGGAAGAAATGTAGTTACAAATTAATTTCGTTTATTTTTAGCTATATTGGAAACAGGTTTGCTTAATACAGTATGTTTTATATATTTAGACTTATTTTATTTTTATTCATGGGGATGTGTATGTGTTGGGTGGTAAATGGCTGGAGATACCCACAAACACCAGAAGAAGGAATCAGATGACCTGGAGCTGGTGTTACAGACATTTGTAAGCCACCTTTGTGTGGTGTGAGTCCTGGGAACTGAACTCAGGTCCTCTATGAAAGCTGCAAGTGTTCTCCAGCACCAACATAGAATCTTTATACAACTACCTCTAAACACAAATAAATACACCAAATAAATACACCAACAAACAACAAAATAAAACAAACAAACAAACAAGTGTCTATGAGTTAACATTTCAAATAAATTTTGATTAAACCACTGAAGATTATGCATACACACTCGAGCAGAAGACAGTAGTTACATCAATACCTTTTATGAAGTTTTCTGTTTGTTTCTGTCATTTTGTTTTATGTTAATGTTTTTAATTCCACATGTATGTGTGTGGTGCATAGAGGCAAGACAATGATGTCGGGTATCCTCCTCTGTTACTTTTTGCGTTATTCCTTTGAGAGAGGATGTCTCATCGCAAAAGGAGCTAGAATGGTTATCAGAAAAGCCTTGGAACCCTCTTGTCTCCACTTAGTGCTGCGATTGCAGGCTTTCATGCTGACAAACTCATCTTTTCTTATTGATACTGACATTCAGACTCAACTCTTCATTCTAGTATAGCAAACATTTCTCATACTGAGCTCTCCCCATGTGATTTGTTTTCTAAGCATATATGTGTGTGTATAATATTCATGTTTGTATATATTTATATATATAATACAAATGCATGTGTGTGTGTGCATGTGTGTGTGTGTGTGTGTGTGTGTGTTCCTGCTGTATTGCCTAGGATTGCTATGAATTGAACCAAGATTCCAGTAATCCCCTTGTGTTAGGCTCTGTATTAACTGAGAGGTCACCATGTCCAGCTTACTGAAAGTACCTTTACATACACACATAGCTGACATGAACTGTATGCACATGTAATATGTAAGAAATTGTTTCATACTAAGTATAAAAACTATTTAAATTCAGAGTGTGTAGATTTATAAAAAATAACTGCTTTACTGCATACACAATCAGTCATTGACTATACTACATTTTAGAACTTATTTGATAATAGTTCCTATGTTTATACTTAATCAGGTACATCTAGCTGGCTGGTGGCAGTACTGATCTAGAACAATTATTTGAAACTACTAGGACAGAGGTGGTTTGCAGCAGCTAATTAGAAATAAACATTCAAATTTAATAGCAAACTTTCCCATAATAAAGGTTCCCATTTTAACATTCCCTTAATCCTTTTGCTCATTTATTTAACACAATTATGTCTATAAAAATATTTGCAATATCTTTTTCCTTATGAAAGCAGGATTGCATAAAATGGTAGAAATTGTGTTGGTTCCAAAATCAAATTATCACCAGGGCACTTTAGAGCATGAATGTAATATAGCTAAGCTTAATTTCTTTCATTTTCATAAGAGTACTAGTGATAACAATGATCTCTCATCTTGCAGGATAAAAGAGCAACATAGGTTGAAAGATGGAAAAGTATTATGTGCAGGTGCTATAATTCAGTGATTGGTCTAGACAACTGCATACAGCAGCCTCAAAAGTTTAACTTTAAATCCTAGGTCCAATCACATTGGCAGAATAATTAAATATTAGGCAATAGAAAAAGACAAACTAAATAAGCAAGTAAAATATCAAATAATACCATAAACATGAAATGAACTTTACTGAAAATATATTATAGTACCATTATATAGACTTACTTTTTCTTCTTTGTTTCTTCTCCTTCCTTCCTTCCTTCCTTCCTTCCTTCCTTCCTTCCTTCCTTCCTTCCTTCCTTCCTATTCTATTACTGTGTATTAAATAAAGTCAGAGTCTGGCAAATTGTAGGGAAATTCTCTGCCATAAAGTTTTAAACAGAAATCACAGGACATTGTTTGGTTAGTGCGGTCAGATATGTTAAACATAATAGGAGACATGTAACTAGTATGCCACAAAATGGAGAAATCAAGATGGTACTCAGCTTCATCCCAAATGGCCAGAATTCATGGTTCTAGAAGCCTACTAGAAGGTAAAAGTAATCATAGTTCTTACAAGTGCCTACATACAGAGCAAGATATATCCACTGGTATTATTGGTGAATAAAATTTATGAGAGTAATCAACGACATTTAAATGTGTGTTAAATGTCGTTGATTACTCCCATAAATTTTATTCACCAATAATACCAGTGGACATATCTTGCTATGTGTGTTAAGTTGGGCAGAGACTTAAGGAAAAACCATCTAGATAGTGCCCAACATTGGGATTTATTCCATATACAGTCACCAACTTCTGACACTATTTTGGATGCCAACAAGTGCTTGCTGACAGAGTCTTATATAGCTGTCTCCTGAGAGGCTCTGCCAGAGTCTGACAAATACAGAGGCTGATGATCACAGCCAACCATTGAACTGAGCATGGTGTCCCTTGAAGGACTCAGAGAAAGGACTGAAGGAGCTGAAGGTTTTGCAACCCCATATGAAGAACAATATCAACCAAGCTGATGCTCCAGAGCTCCCAAGGACTAAACTACAAACCAAAGAGTATACATGGAGGGACTCATGCCTTGTCAGATATCGATGGAAAGAGAGGCCCTTGGTCCTGTGAAGGCTCAATGCCTCAGTGTAGGGGAATTCCAGGGCAGACAGGAGTGAGTAGATGGGTGGGCAAACACCCACATAGAAGCAGGTGGAGGGGGGATGGGATAGGGAATTTTAGGAGGGAAACCATGAAAGGGGATAACATTTGAAATATAAATAAAGAAAATATATAATTTTAAAAAGTCACTTAAAGAGAGAGAGAGAGAGAGAGAGAGAGAGAGAGAGAGAGAGAGAGAGAGAGAGAGAAAGAAAGAGATCTTCAGCACCATCTAGGCAGAGGGTCCCAAGGTCCCCAGAGGACTCTCCATGCTGCAGGCACCCTAGCACACTCAGGACCTTGACATCATTGGTCAAGTCTACATGGATCAAGGAACTTCACATAAAACCAGAGACACTGAAACTTATAAAAGAGAAAGTGGGGAAAAGTTTTGAAGATATGGGCCCAGGGGAAAATTTCCTGAACAGAACAGCAATGGCTTGTACTGTAATATCAAGAATTTACAAATGGAACCTCATAAAATTACAGTTTCTGTAAGGCAAAAGAAACTGTCAATAAGACAAAAAGGCCACCAACAGATTGGGAAAGGATCTTTACCAATCCTAAATCAGGTAGGCGACTAATATCCAATATATACAAAGAACTCAAGAAGATGGACTCCAGAAAATCAAATAAATCTACTAAAAAAATGGTGTACAGAGCTAAACAAAGAATTCTCAACTGCAGAATATCAAATGGCTGAGAAGCGCCTGAAAAAATGTTCAACATCCTTAATCATCAGGGAAATACAAATCAAAACAACCCTGAGATCCCACCTTACACCAGTCAGAATGGCTAAGACCAAAAATTCAGGTGACAGCAGATGCTGGCGAGGATGTAGAGAAAGAAGGGCACTCCTCCATTGTTGGTAAGATCGCAAGCTGGTACAACCACTCTGGAAATCAGTATGGCAGTTCCTTGGAAAATCAGAAATAGTACTACTGGAAGATCCAGCAATACCTCTCCTGGGCATATAACCAGATGTTCCAACTGGTAATAAGGGCAAATGCTCCACTATGTTCATAGCAGCCTTATTTATAATAGCCAGAAGCTGGAAAGAACCCAGATGTCCCTCAACAGAGGAATGGATACAGAAAATGTGGTACATTTACACAGAGTACTATTCAGCTATTAAAAACAATGAATTCATGACATTCTTAGGCAAATGAATGCATCTGGAGGATATCATCCTGAGGGAACCCAATCACAAAAGAACACACATGGTATACATTCACTGATAAGCAGATATTAACACAGAAACTTTGAATAGCCAAGATACAATTTGTAACACATGAAACTCAAGAAGAAGGAAGACCAAAGAGTGGCTACTTTGTTCTTTCTTAGAATGGGGAACAAAACTCCCATGGATGGAGTTACAGAGACAAAGTTAGGAGCTGAGATAGAAGGATGGACCATCCAGAGACTGCTCCACCCCGGGTTCCATCCCGTATACTACCACCAAACCCAGACACTATTGCATATGCCAGAAAGATTTTTCTGAAAGGACACTGACATAGCTCTCTCTTGTGAATCTATGCCAATGCCTTGAAAATACAGAAGTGGATGCTCACAGTCATCTATTGGATGGAACACAGGGCCTCTAATTAAGTATCTAGAGAAAGTACCCAAGGAGCTACAGGGGTCTGCAACCCTATAGGTGGAACAACGATATGAACTAATCAGTAACCCCCAGAACTGTGTCTCTAGTTGCATATGTAGCAGAAGATGGCCTAGTTGGCCATCAATGGGAGGAGAGCCCCTTGGTTTTGTGAAGATCATATGCCCCAGTACAGGGGAATGCCAGGGCCAGGAAGCAGGAGTGGGTAGGTAGGGGAGCAGGGTGTGGGGGAGGTTATAGGGGGCTTTGGGGATAGTATTTAAAATATAAATGAAGAAAATATCTAATAAAAAAAGAAAAGAAAAAAATAAATGTGTGTTAATTGGATTAAAAATCAATTTCACAAGATAATACTCATAACTGACGCTATCAACAAGAACAAATTCTTGAGTCTAGATAGGTACTTGCCCCCAGGAGAAAACCTTCTATTACTCTTCTAAAGGAAGATTGCAATAAAATGACTCCTAATGACACATTGTCATACCCATACATCAGAGTATTGATCAAATGTCATCATAGACACCTCCTACAATAAATAGTAATTAATACAGAAACTCCTAACTGGGCAACATGTAGAAAGTAAGAGACTTTAAAATTCTCTAAATTCCTAAGTGAGATGGCTATATCATAATCTTCTATCTGGAAGAGTATTCAGGATTCTTAAGAGTCAGAAATGTTAGATGACTTCAAGTAAACAGTGTTTTCCAGATACAACACGTCATATGAATAATTGAATTAGCAGATACTATGAAAGCATGTGCTGGACATGCACTAGTTTAAGACAGACAAAAGAGAGTAAGTTCAAGAGGAAATGAACGAGATAATGCCTGGCCAGTGCTAATGGCAAACTATAGTTGCCAGGAGAGAGAAAGCCAACTTTCATCAATGGAGTGATGCAGGGGAAAAAAACATGTACTACAATGCAAGCTGTACTCCACTTTTTTAAAGAGTGAAGCAGGCAACAACAGGAAATTAGGTAATAGGGAACTAAGGGAGGCCCTAGGAGGGATACAGATCAAAGAATATAATCAAAATAGCTTGTATATAGTTTTAAAGAAATAAAAATGTTATGTAACAGTGCTTTCATCCACAAATAAATACAAATTAAAAAAAAAGTAGTAGTTTTGATTCACCATCGATAAAATGATTATGCAATTCTAAACACAAAGCTAGTTAAGAGAGGAAGAAATAATTGTAACACAATTCTGCTGAGTGTGCACATTAATACCATACTTTAGAGACCGAGGTTTGGTCATTTCAAAAGGCATAGAATATATTACCACTAACACAGTTTATTTAAAAAACAGTGTATAGAATTTATAAACTCATTACACATAAGAAGCTTAGCATAAGTTTGATAGTTATGGCCTCTTGAGATTTGCTATATATTAGTTCCTTTCATTTTCATATAATCCTCTAGATACTATTATTTTCTAGTTTTTAAAATTAAAATTATTTTTACTGATATACAAAAGCCTGATGTTGTACATATAAGTGCAATAATATGAAGTTTTGATTTATGCATAAACCGAGAAATGTTCCAATCTGGTTAGATATTCTTATAACCTCAAACATTTGTTATTATATTTTATGGTGACAATACTTAAATTCCTTTCCTCAAGGTTTTTGAAATAGGTGGTACATTTTCATGATCTATAGTTAACCTTCTGTACACCATTACTCCATACACTTGACTGTAAGTTTTCCCTACATTCCCCAAACCCTATTTTTCCTAGCTTATATATCATTTGGTGAGATCAGCTGTTCTGGGTTCCACATGCATGTGCTGCATTTCCACATCTGTCTTTGTGTGCACGCCTTGTGACCTTGATATAACAACCTGCTGTTGTGCACATGGCAGGGCTGAGCGGTTTCACTTGTTAGTACTCCATCATGTATACATGCTGTGTTTTCTTTTTCCATTTGTCATTTGATGGGTTTTCCACCATCAGTTAACAGTTCAGTTTGCTTTCATTTCTTATCAGTTAATTATAATGTCACAACAAATGTAAATGTGTAGAGAAGTCATTAGCATTCTAATTTTTATTTCCTCTGGAAAGAAATTCAGTTCTGGGATTACTGACTCATGTAGATTCACTTCTCAGTGAGGAGATTGCTTCTCACCTATCCTTAATGACAGCCATAGCTTACATTCTCACTAACTGTAAGAGCTCTCCGTTCTCCAGCTTTGCCAGCACTTATCATTTTCTTTTTTATAACATCCATTCAAGTAGAAATGTGGCGGTACCCATTATGGTTTTGCTATTCAGTTTTCTGATACTTCGTAATTCTAAGAATTTACCTTTCTGGTTTCTCTTCTTGTTTCTCTCTCTCTCTCTCTCTCTCTCTCTCTTGAATGTCTATTTGAACAAACTGTAGATTTTAAATTGGATTTTTTAGCCTTTGGATCAAGGAAGGAAGTCTACTCTTTCTTGTACACCCTTATTATCAACATCCTGTAATAAGTGTGGTTTGTAAATAATTTATTCTTTCTACAGTTAATCTCTTCACTCTGCTATTGTTTCCTTTACTGTAGAATCTTTCATTTTATGGAACCTATTCATTAGTTTTGTTTGATTTTTCCGTTTGTTTTCCTGGTATTGCCTAAGCAAATCTTTATCATTTCAGCATCCTGAGATAATTATTCTGTTTTTATTTTTATTTTTGTAGGAGTTATATTGTTTGATTTGCATTATATACTTAATTAGTCTATGTAAAGTTGACTATTGTAAGTCAACATGAAATTTAAATTTGTGTGTGTGTGTGATTTAATTTTTTCCCATGTCTTATAAACAAAAATAAAATTTAAGATTTAGTTTTATCCTTCTGCATGTGGTATTTAAGTTATCCATCATCCTTTATTAAAATAAAAGACTGTCCTTCCTATTAATGCATATTATTAGCAGCTTTATTGAAAATAGATTTATCTATTGAAAAATGTGTTTACTTGTAGGTGTTCTATTCAATTTATATGTCTTATTATACTGTTTTAATTAGTATAGATTTGTAGTATACTTTGAAATCAACTAGTATAACGTCATTTAACCACATTCTTTTTATTCAAATGTTGTGTTTTTTATTTAATTTTGCAATTTTGTGTTCCAATAAATATGATAGTGTGACTTTGTGTAGTTCTGTGAAGAACACAACTGATATTTTAACATGTACTTTATTGTATGTGCATGAAGATCTTAATATTGACTTTAAAAACCTAAGAACATGATATTACTTGCCTTTGGAATTTCTTTAAATTCTTTCTTGTTAAGATTTTATAAGTTTCATTTCATTTGGACTGAAATTTAAAATAGTAATGATCAGAAAGTTACCATGCTATCGAACACACATTGATTATAAAAGCCATGAAAATAATTAGATGCCCCTAGATACAAAACAGCAGATTGGTTTATTTCACTTCTATGACACATAAAATAATGTTCATATGGTTATTATAATATTGAAAAATGGTTCATAAAGGGAAATGTCTATAATAAATTATTAAATGAGAAACATTAACTCTTTAATACAAAATCCCATAAAATTAATTGAATAAAGAATCAGAAATCTTCTCAGAACAAATCCACAGCTACTATTTCTAGGTACTAAACAATGTGTGTGATTTTTTTCTATGGCTTATATATTTCTTTAAAATAATACACTGATTTCATTAAGTTTTACAGTGAAACAGTATTTAGCAATAACATGCCTATGTTGATAGTCAAAATATACAAACAGGGCTTTTATCTTTTATTTTTTGTGTGTGTTTGTGTGGTTTACTGTAATAGACAAGAAGTGAAAGGAACATTGGGAAATATATCATTATAACATATTTAAATATTATTTTAATAAATATATACAATTCTGATTAACTTGTATTTAGATTTAAGTAGGCATTAAATAGATTAACTGATGAAAGATGAATAAATTTTATACTGGTAGATTTCCAAATTTACATCATATTGCCTCTTGTATACTATTGATTTTTAATCTGTGAGTTTTAAATCCATTTTAGTCTCCACATTTCCAAGTATGTCTAATAGGCAACTTGTAAATAAAAGATTCCAATCCTGAGGAAGCTGTCTCTGATTAGCTCCTACTAAATTCAAACAGTTTCGTTCCATTTAAGGCAATAAGCTGAGACAAAGTTATTTTTCATGCTCATAGATTTTATTAAGGGGAAATGATAAGTTCCTAGAAGAATGCTTAATAAGTCCCTGCTTTAAAATAAATACAAACATCAGGAAGGCATCATGAGTGATCCATAATGTTCTGGAATATAATAAGTGATTTCAGACAATAGAATTATCTTTGTATTAAATTGCTGTTATGTAATCTTGTGATTCAGTAGGAGCCAAACTAACTTGTATGAGCTAAACATATTGAGTCAAGATACTTTCAATACAGTAGAAGCTACAAGAGAGTAGAAACAGAAATTTAGAACAAGTTCTTCTACTTCGATACAGAGAGAAAGGCATAAATACATTAATTTTAGTTAAGGTAATTTTTGTAGAAATAAAACTATTTACCAATTTCACAAAGTTGTCAAAAAGCAATGGTAGATAAGAAGTCATTTGGGAAATTAAAAATAAGTTTAAAATTCATCATGAATATGGGTTATTTTTAACCAAGATGCCTATCATTGGTAGAATTCCATTTTAGCTTTACGGCAGTGATAGTTGGAAAATGTTGATTATTTAGGTAAATTTAATAATAAAAGTTCTTGGTGAATGTAGTAATAAAATATATTATCTATTCTTAGTTCTGTATATATGTATATATATANATATATACACACATACACACACATATATATATATATATATATATATATATATATATATATATCAATCAAGCTAGCTATTTCCTAATTTTACATATGTATATTTTCATTCACATGGTACTGATATGCAAGTAGTGCTTAATCAGGTGGAATATGTGATAACATTTTCATTCAATGAGTTAAGAAAGTCTGAAGTTGTTTGGAGCCAACAGCATGTTCAGCACAGACTGTTTAACTTCAGGATGAGAGAGATTTTGCTACCAACATTTAAGAATGGTTTTGGAATGAGGGGTTGGAGCCATTTGCTTAGTTTTACAGTGTGAAGTTTCTACTTAGAATGCAATTCTGTACATTATTAGAAGCTAATGAAATAAAAAAAAATGCAGAATATCAAAACACTCAAAACTGTACACCAAACATCCTATTGGAGGAGACAGAAAAGGCGGAAGATTGTTGGAAAGGAAGCAAATAAAAATACTGTGAAGTATTTGTAGATTCATGCACTTGCCCAATCATATGTATGTTTTCAGCCATATCTAGACTTATAACTTGGACATGAAAATCATACATCATCTTTGAAGTGGGAATTTCACTTCTACTGACTCCTGCAGATTGGTGGAGCCTCATTGGTTCTTTTGGATTGAGCAGCTCTTACTGATTAGTATTTAGTGTTTGCTATTGGACTGGGCTGCTGATATTTCTGATGACAAAGATGGGATTTTCCCCCAAAGAACTACTTCTAAACATGTACACAACCCCTTTGCCCTATTAACCATTTTCTCCCTACCTTTGGTCAGTGGGCTAGAAGGGTGACTGAAGAATTAAAGAACCCTAAATCAACTTGGATTTCAATAAATCTAAGCGTATACATCTTCATTTTGATTTCAAACAGAATGTAGCCAACACAGGACTAGATTGTTGGTTTTGCAATTATTTGAGCAGAAAATAAGTAATTTATTCTACCTCAGTTTAAGTCTATACTACTGACAAAGTCTGATGTAACATAAAGTCTAAAAAAAACTTATAAATGCAATTTTTATGAGTGATGAAACTGGGTAATATACTAAATATAGTTTAGCCTCAGTTTACTTTTCTAAAGACAAGAATGTACTTCATTGTGTGCTGGGGCTGGAAGGAGGATCTCGTGGGATTTAGATAGGAGACATTGCACCAATGTATATGTTAGATGATCAGTGCGTGTATTACCTCACGCTGACCATAGCACAGGCTGAGGCTTCAAATTCTGAGAACATATGTTCTAGCTTTGTTTTGTAGACTGGGATCATGGGATAGTCTCACTCTTTCTCATGGGATCATTTTTACAAAGGTTGATATGGTAGAAGAAAGATGGTGGGAAGAAAGCAGTATGGAAAATGAGGGTGACACTGGGAAGAAATGTCTCCTTTACAGTCTTTCAGCAAGCATGTGAAAGATCCTGTATTACAACTGAAAAAATTCTTGTAGAAAACCAGTTGGACCTTATTTCAGCTTCCTTTGAAGGGCAGAGGAGTGTCAGGAGGTCAAATGCCTGCTGTGCTAGATGTTGGTTTAATATCCAAATCCTCTTTTAAACTTTCAAAGATACAGTAGGAAGAAGCAAGCTATCTTTGCTAAAGGTATCTTGGCATAGCCCAGAAGAGAATCTCAGAGAAGCTGTTGAAAGTATTTCTAGTTTTATTGATGTAAATAAGAGGAATTACAAAAGCCGTCTTTTGATCTTTATTACATTTGTTTATTTTCCTACATCTCCTGTACATATTGCCCAATTTTTCTTGGTACATCTTTTGAAATCACAGCCTGTTGCTTGATCTTATTCATATATAACCTTGAATTTTACTTTCAATCTATTCAGTTTTGGGTTATTGGCTTTCAACAAATAGAATACAAATAAGACTAATTCATACATATGTACATGCACATGAATATGTATATATATATATTATAAGTGACCACAATTAGCCATTGAAATTTAATGTAAAAGCTAGTTTGTAGTACTTGTTACAATTTGGATAGATGTCTGAGTGAATTTGAATACATCTTCAAATTGTAGAGGAAATTTTATCAATATGTGATACTCTCACCTTACCTATCAATAGTGTTCAAAGTGAATGCAAATATCACCTGGTCAATTTTGTTTTTTCTTTTTTGTTTTAGATTATTTTTAATTTTGTATATGTATGAGTACTTTATATGCATTTATGTATATGTACTGCAAATGTTCCTGGTACACACAGAAACTAGGAGATGAATTTGGATCTTCTGAAATGATGATAATTAACCAGCATGTGAGTACTTTGAAGCAAACATATGTCCTTTAAAAAATACAGCAAGTGCTCTTAACAACTAAGCTATCATTAGTCTGGACTACCCATATATTTTTGATGGTCTCTATGCAGCCTAGAGTGATCAATTCTTTTCCCAACAGACCTTTACTTTGTAGCCTAAGCTGGCCTGGAACAGTCCAGACAAACCTTGAAATTAATACAAACCCTGTTTCCTTCTGCCAAGCCATTTGTTTGTTTATGTATTTGTTTAATATATATATATATATATATATATATGGTATGGATGGTTTGCATGCATGTATAACTTAATAGAATTCAAAAGTGGGTGTTAGATTCCTAGAAACTGAAATTAAAGTCACTGATGAGCTACCACGTGGGTACTAGGAATCAAAACTGGGTCCCCTCAAAGGGTATCCAGTGCTTTTAACAACTAGATCATGTCTGTAGCTAATTTAAACTCCTACATATCTATAGCATATCCATTTGTAGATTAGATTTGAAACTTATGTCAAAAGCAAATAATAAATTATATTTCCTCACAGAAGAGAAAGACAGAAAAATCTTACTAAGATTATATGCAGCATGTTTTGAGGAGACAATTTCTCTCTCTCTCTCTCTCTCTCTCTCTCTCTCTCTCTCTCTCTCTCTCTCTCTCTCTGTCTCTCTCTCATCAACTGGTGAGGATTAGTTCAA
>NC_034590.1:65449448-65482249 GCF_900095145.1 Mus pahari
TCTCTCTCTCTCTCTCTCTCTCTCTCTCTCTCTCTCTCTCTCTCTGTGTGTATGTGTGTGTGTGTGCGTGTTTGTGTGTGTGAATGTTTTACTATATTTAGATCTCTTATTGCAGGAATTTCATTTGTATATCACCAGACTCTATAGTAAGCTTATTTCTTACTCTCGTCTTTCTTTTTACTTTTAGTCACTCTGCATCACTGGGGAAGCTATACATTTCCTGGTATATAATATCTATATTGAAGATGGCTGAAGTTGGCTTGACTGTTAAAACTGACATATATATTTGTAGTAATCCTGAGGATTATGAAGCTCAGATACCTCCCCTCCTCTTCTCATTTTAAGAGAGTCTCAGAGTCAGCATTGAAGAACACATTAACACAGTATTTCAATGGAGCAGGGGCCTAGAGTGAGTTTTCTAGAAGTTACTAAATGTCAGGACCATTGAGGTAGGATGCATGGATTTCTTTAAAGAGCTTAATTAAGTCGACTAATTGGAAAGTGGAGATTTGCAGACTTGACTGCTTATAAGGATAAGAAGGTAGATTCAATATGATATGTGCAGGGCATGTGGGACTGCAATAAACTACTCAGTGTGCCTGGCGAATAAACAATACAGCTGTATTTGGACCACTGTAGAAAAGGTTGATGGTTGACAACAGCTCTTTAAGGAAGACACACAAGTTAGAGTTATAATGTATTGGGTATGAATCCTGATTTAACCAATTATTAACTGTGAGAATATAAAATACCTATGAACTTAATTTTAGCCCAATACAATTTCAGTTTCCAGGGATCAATGTAGAAATGAAATTATATAAATATAGAAAAACCCTTACTTTATATACTAAAAATGAAATTTGTGTCTTTTCTGAGAAAAAAATATGAACTCTCAACAGGTAGAGAGAAAAACTCAAAAAGCCCTTTTTTACAGTTTTGCAAAATTGACATAAAGTAAATAGGGTCTTCTGGAAAGAGGGACCTCAACTGAGAACTTGCAGACACATTCGTAGGGTATTTTCTTGATTAATGATTGTTGATGAAGGACTCAGTCCATCAAATGTGGTACTGTTCCTGAGCAGGTGGTTCTAGAGCATGTAAGAAAACAAATCGAGAAAGCCAGGAAGATCAAATCTGTAAACTGTAAAACCAATGTTTCAGTCAGTTCCTCCAGGTGCCTGACTACATCACTACCCTGACTTTTCTATGAATGAAATGAACAGCCTCATTTGCATTTACTGGACTTTGCAAAACTGTAGCCACAAGTTGTCAAATTCTAGAGACTATCTTCCAGATAGTCAAGTCACAACAACTCTGGGTCCTTAACATCTAATCCCTGAATCTAGTGGCTAGTTTTGTAGAGTTCAATGTGTCAATATCCTCATCCACTTTCTGTTTGATTTGTTTTGTTTTCCCAGACAGGGTTTCTCTGTGTTGTCCTGGCTGTCCTGGAATTTGATTTGTAGATCAGGCTGGCCTTGAACTCACAGGGTCTCTCCTGCCTCTGCCTCCTAAGTGTTAGGTGTGGGTCACCACTATCCACTGATCCTCAACTCTTTTTTTTTTAAAATAGATATTTTCTTTATTTACATTTCAAATGTTATCCCCCTTCCCGGTTTCCTCTCCAAAAATCCCTATCTCCTCCCCCCAGCCCACCCCCCGCCAGCTCACCAACCCACCCACTCCCAGTTCCTGGCTCTGGCATTCCCCTACACTGGGGCATAGAGCTTTCACAGGACCAAGGGCCTCTCCTCCTATAGATGACTGACAAGGTCATCCTCTGCTACATATGCAGCTGGAGTCATGAGTTCCTCCATGTGTACTCGTTGGTTGGTGGTTTTTTCCCAGAAGCTCAGAATACCCAAAATACAATTCACAGACCACATGAAACTCAAGAAGAAGGAAGACCAAAATGTGGACACTTCTGTCCCTCTTAGAAAGGGGAACAAAATACCCATGGAAGTAGATACAGAGACAAAGAGTGGAGCAGAGACTGAAGGAAAGGCCATCCAAAGACTGCCACACCTGAGGATCCATCTAGGGACTTGATAAGTGTTCACTATAGATTCATTATAGAGTCATTTTCTTGTATGTGCAGGTCCCTGTGGTTCTAAAGATTTCATGTCAAAGTGATTGTTAGCTAATTGTGTTACATGCCTGTCACTCTATCCCTGTGACACGAACCATAGTTATACAATAACCAAAGACCTCAAATAAGTTTTTTTCTTTTTAAATTAAGATCCAGTGTTTCAATCCAAGGCAAAAGGAAGCACACACAAATGGGATGGGGAAGAGTCACCTCATATAGACCAGAAATGATAACAAAATACCAGCCTGCAGAAGTAACTGTGGGGTTATTTATTGTCTAGTTAAACTTTGTTTGCATACTATGCCTGGTTCTACCCTTCCATAATTTCACATATGCAGTAATCTTGAGCATCATATTAATTCTGGTCACAAGATTTTGGTGACACTGGGTATTGCCCTCATCCTGACCTGAATATAGACAACTGCAGAATGAGGTCAACTGTAGTTCACTAAATTTTATTAAGGTTGATTTGAAGCCTCTTTAGGAGTAGTATAAACTGTCATTAATGGTTAGAGGAAGACTTCTCAAAACAGAAGTATGCTTGCAACTGGAGCTGTGGTACAGTGCTTGTGGCAAAGAAGGAATTTCTTGGTTGAGAATTTATTGCTCAAGGTACCTGGGCATAATGAGTGAAGGGTCTCTTAGCTATCAAATATTTGACTAATTCTTTCCCAAGAACTTTGCTCACCTAAAGACCTAACATGAAGTTAACATTCTCACAAGAATTACGTAGTACTTAATCCTTAGCAAAATCTCCTTAGGGAGATTGAAGTCCTTAAGATCTTTTACTAATTTGAAATGGCTTATGTTCTGGGATAGACACAACGCAAAGGTTCAGACCTAAGAGGGAGAAAAAGGAGTTCCAGTATGGCTCTAATAGAACTTGACTACAAATCAGTAGCCTTGAGACACAGAAAATACTCAGGTGTCTTTGAGAATTAAAAATGTGTACCCTTTGTATTCATTAACAATGGAGAAAGGGTCATGCTTTCAACATGTTTGATTCTTTTCCATATTTCATGTAATATATCAATATCATCACATGAACTTTTGGCCTCCATATTCAAGATGCATAACTTCTGGTGTTCAAGAAGAAGGAATGGTTTAGGAATACAGAGGGTTGGGATCAAATGTAATATATAACCACTATGGAAGTAAGAGTCATTTGCCTGAAGCCCTTCAGTTCTTCTTCTATTTTAATTAAGCATTTCATAGAAGAACAGTTGGTTTAAGCACATTACAGCAGAGGACTGGCGGGTCTGGATTTAGTCAGAGAAGATGCACCTAACCCTCAAGAGACTGGAGGCCCCAGCAAGATTAGAGGCCTGGTGGTGTGGGAATTAGAGGGTGGGGACATCCTAGTGAAGACAGGATGTAGGGAGGAGGAATGCGATGGGGAGCACTCAGAGGGTTCACTGGGAGGGTGATAAAATCTGGAGTGTAAAAAAAAAAAAGATTAAATAAAAGTTTCAATAGTTAAGTATAGCATGTAATGGAATAAGAGCTACATAAATGCATAGAGTGCGGATGATTCATGAGTCATACCAGTAAAATGTTTCCTATTCTCCACAGGGTAAGAATATGAACATTCTGTGACAAAGGCATGCATGCTATGTAGAAAGTATTGATGATTCCTGTCATTAACTGTGGCTTGAGAGACAGAACCCCATACCACCTCATTCAGTTCACATTTCCTCACAATGTGGGTGAGGGCTTAGTTTTTATTTTCCCATTTATATAAAGAGATAATAATCTGATTTTGACAAATACAGGACCATTTTGATGCCTAGACGATATTGATAATAAAAGAATTATGTGCTACGTGTGTGTGTGTGTGTGTGTGTGTGTGTGTGTGTGTGTGTGTGTGTTACACTCCAGATGTCAAGTGCTTTCATTGATTCTCTGCCAAGTTAATATTTGAGACTGGGTGTCTCACTGAATCTGGAGCTCATCAATGATTAGATTGGCTGGGTAGTGAGTAGGCCTCATTCCATGTGTGTGGTGACACACTGGCTTTTTAAAAAATTATTTTATTAGATATTTTCTTCATTTACATTTCAAATGCTATACCGAATATCCCCTATAACCTCCCGTCACCCTGCTCCCCTGCCCACTCACTCCCACTTCTTGGCCCTGGCATTCCCCTATATGGGGCATATAAAGTTTGCAAGACCAAGGGGCCTCTCTTCCCAGTAATGGCTGACTAGGCCATCTTCTGCTATATATGCAGCTAGAGACATGAGTTCTGGGGGTACTGATTAGTTNATATTGTTGTTTCACCTATAGGGTTGCAGCCCCCTTCAGTTCCTTGAGTAATTTCTCTAGCACCTCCATTGAGGTCTCTGTGTTCTACCCTATAAATAACTGTGAGCATCCACATCTATATTTGCCAGGCACTGGCATAGCCTCACAAGAGATAGCTATATCAGTGTTCTTTCAGCCAGATCTTGCTGGCATATGCAATAGTGTCTGCATTTGGTGGCTGATTATGGGATGGACCCCCGGGTGGGGCAGTCTCGGGATGGTTCATCCTTTCGTCTTAGCTCCAAACTTTGTCTCTACAACTTCTTCCATGGGTATTTTATTCCCTATTTTGGGGAGGAATGAAGTATCCACGTGTTGGTCTTCCTTCTTGATTTTCTTGGAAACACTGTCTTTTAATGTGGGTAAATGGAAACTGTTTAGCTATCTCACTCACATCACCTAGCCATCTTTCCAGCTCATACTCACATACAAACAGACACACACACATATATATGTACATATGTGTGTGTATATAATGAATGTAATATATATATATATATATATATATATATATATATATATATATACATCAAATTGAAGATTTTCCATAAAACCTATATCTGACTTTTAACAACTTTAAGTATTCATTGCCAATTGAATAAGCCAGAGAAATAGAGGCTTAGCCCATTCATGCTTTTCATACTGTGTAAAAGTAGTCTGCTCACCTCGATTGTGTTTGCCTGATTTTCATGATACCTTTATTTTAATAAATCCTAAAGAAGCCTTCCTTGTAGTATATCACTATTGGGATTGAACATTGTGCACATTTCCTGGATATGATATTTTATGAAGTATTTTGTCAAATTCTGTAATGCGCTTTGCCTCAGTTGCCTCCTGTATAAAACAGATTATAAAGACTGCCTCCTAAAAATATATGAATACTGTTGTTTGTGGGAAATTGATTAGAACTATCCCGGGCAAACCGTACATTCTAATTAGTCCTATAATTATTAACAGCATTATTGTTCATGATCTGGAAATTGCTTTGACTTTTCCCAACCATGTAAAACCCAACATGGCTTATCCTCTTTGGCTCAACATTTTATCTAATACAGTTCTCTGTAGTTCCTGAAAATTAGCTCACAGTTCATTACTTTATGAAATCATAGTCTTGTTGGTGATAAAAGTTACGTTTTATTCATCTCTGTATTTCGAGACCCTGAAGCAGAAAGTATTATATATCATCTGATACATGCTTAACAGCTTTTTATTCAACATTTGTTATTAGGCATTATAGTTATCATGTTATTCATGCACTTGCAAAACCAAATGTCAAAGGGTGAACTTCGTTGCGGTTGAAGATTATGCATATCACTAGCTATGATTCTATTCACCCTACCTTCACTATTATTTTATCTTCCTATTGTCATTATTTTATTCCAGAGAAAAATTTAATCTGAGCTTTGTTTTTCAAATTTCCAGAATGTCTTGGTGGATTCTATACTGATTCAAGTCAAGAAATTAACTAATTTTCATATTTACAACACATGTCACTATGTTTAGCATACAAAAATTACTTCAAGAAGTTGTTGAAGGGATGACTAATGTCAGTAACTTCAAATGAGGCAGTGGTTCTCAACTTATGGTGTCAATCCTTTGTTGAATGATCCTTTCACAAGGGTCACCTAAAGCCATTGGAAAACAAAGATATTTATATTACCATTCATAAAAGTAGCAAAATCACATTTATGAAGCAGCAACAAAAATAAATTTAAGTTTGGGGTTGCCCAGCACGAGGAACTGTAATATTAGGAAAGTTGTAGCATTAGGAAAGTTGTAGACCACTGAGGTAGAAAATAGTATTCACTTACAGAACAACTGTGTAAATGAATATCCTGTGTAAATGAGTTCTCTAGCTAGAACCCTGTTAAAGACAGCACAGACTGATTCCTCTATTAAGGAACCATGAAGCAATTCCTAATTCTTTCTCTCTTTCTTGTAACCACTTTAGAAACCAAACAGGCCACTGCATTACCAGACTTGAAAGTCAAATTTTAATGCATCCTTTATGAATTGGTGCTCAAACCAACCTCCAGAGAGGAGCTTGTAATGTCATAAAGAGTTAGTGTTTAAACATCGATTACAAATGCAATTCAGAATGACATTTGCCAAAACTGAATTATACACTGTACTACACTTATTGAATGCCTAAAAGAAATAACCTGTGTTGTAATGGTAAGTGTGGAAAGTAGAATTAGAGGAAGAAATGCTGCTGAGGAATCTGAACTTCAGTACATTTTTATATACCGATTCAGGTGACTTTCAAAGACTGCATATTTTGTACAAAGTAACACCTTGATATTGAAGGGAAGTGGCATTTATTCAATTATTTATACATTTGATAATGAGCAAATCTTGGACATTAGAACAATGACAACCCAATTTCTTAATTTTTTATTTGCAATGCTTATGCTTTAATTTTATTTTCCACAACTAAATAGTATTTCATAGTGTACACAAACCACATTTCATTACCCATTTGTTGGTTGAAGGAAATTTAGGTGTTTTCATTTCCTAGTTTTTGTGAATCTAGTGACCATGAACATGGCTGAGCAAGTATCTGTGGATCAGAATGATAAATCCTGTCGACATATGCTAAGAAGTGATGGTCTGTGTCATACTGTAAATTTAAAGAAAGTAAGTTATTAATTTTATACTCAAATCACATCTTTGCCTCCCACCTCTCCTCCCAGTTCCTCCCTCTAATTAGGGAATGTTCACTCAATGACTGGCCCAGCTTGCAACTCATGCCATGAGAAGGAGCCCACTTCTGACACTATGAATGATATTTTGCTATACATACAAACAAGAGACTAGTATGACTGTCATCGGGGCAGCTTCATCAAGCAACTGTTAGAAATTGATATAGAGACCCACAGCTAAACATTAAGGGGAGTTTAGGGAATCTTGCATAAGAGTGGGAGGAAGGATTGCCAGAGCCAGAGGGGTCAAGGACACCACAAGTAAACTTTTCAAAATCAAGCAATCTGAGTTCATAGTGGCTCATACAGACTGGATGGCCAACCAGAGAGCATGTATATGACAGACCTAGGCCCTCTGCTCATATTTAACAATTGTGTAGTTAGGTCTTCATTTAAGACTCCTACAGCAAGAGCAAGGGCTCTCCCTAACTACATTACCTGCCTTTGGATAATTTTCCCCTAACTGGGCTGCCTTGTTTAGCCTCAACAGAAGTTGTGCCTAGTCTTAGTGTAACTTGATATGCCAAGACTGATTAATATTTTTTTTTCTTTTTTTCCCATTATAAAGAAATTTTATTATTTATTTATCTTTATATTACTTAAAATCCAGCTGTTATCCTCTCCCAGTACCACTCCCACAGTTCCCCATTCAAGTCCTTCACCCCATCCCCCACCCTTACCCCAAGAGGATGCTCCTCCACCACCAGGCCTTACCTCCTGCCTGGGGCCTCAAGTCTCTTTGGGATTTGTCCCATCTTCTCCCACTGGAGCCAGACCAGGCTGTCCTCTGCTCTATATATGTATTGGGGGGTTTGGACAAGCTCCTCTATACTGCCTGTTTGGTGGTTCAGTGTTTGGGAGCTACCAGGGGTCCGAGTTAGTTGAGACTACTGGTTTTCCTATGAGGTTACCCTGCTCATCTGCTTCTTCTATCCTTCCCCTAATTCAACCATAGGTTTCCCCAACTTCAGTCCAACGGTTGGGTGTAAGTATCTGCATCTGTCTCAGTCACCTGTTAGGCTCCTGTCTGTAAGCATACCACAGCATCAGTAATAGTGTTAGGCCTTGGTGTCTCCCCATAAGGTAGATCCCCAATTGGAGCAGTCACTGGGCTGTCTTTTCCTCAGTCTCTTCTCCACTTTTGTCCCTGCAGTTCTTTTAGACAGGAAAATTTCTGGGTCATAAATTTTGACTGTGGGTTGGTAATACCATCCCTCCTCATGAGCCTCTATCTACTTAAGGTGGAATCTTCAAGTTCCCTCTCCCTACTGTTGGGCATTTCATTTACTGTCCCTCCCTTTGAGTCCTGACAATCTCTTGCTTCCAAGGTCTCTGGTACTTTCTAGAGGGACTCCCTACTCCCATCTTCTGAGGCTACATATTTCCATTCATTCTGATGGATCTCTGGACTTCTCTCCTGTCCCCTGCATACACATTTCTTCTCTTCCTTTCCTCCTATCAAATCCTTTGCTTTGTCTGTCTCCCATGATTATTTTCTTGCCCCCTTCTAAGTGAGATTGAAGCATCCTCACTTGGCCTTTCTGCTTGTTAAAGTTTTTAAATTCTGTGGGTTGTATCCTAGGTATCCTCGTTTTCTCGGCTAATATCCACTTATTAGTGAGTGCATACCATGCATGTCCTTTTGAGTCTGAGTTACCTCACTCAGGATATTTTCTAGTTCCATACATTTGCCTGCAAAAGTCATGATGTCCTAGTTCTTAATAGCTGAATAATATTTCATCGTGTAAATGAACCACATTTTCTGTATTCATTCTTTTTTTGTGGAACATCTGGGTTGTTTTCAGCTTCTGGTTATTACAAATAAGGCTGCTATGAACATGGTAGAGCATGTGTCCCTCTGGAATGGTGGGGCATCGTTTGGATATATGCCCAAGAGTAGAATAACTGGGTCATCAGGTAGGTCTATTTCCAATACTCTGAGTAACCACCAGATTGATTTCCACATTAAAATATTTTTCATATAACTTTGAGAATTCATTTTGAGATCATATTTTGAGAACTCTTGCCAGAGTTTTCCCACAACCTCACTTTGATCTCAACTTGATGTTCTTTATCTCTATCTAAAAAATATAATAAAATAAAACCAAACAAAAATCCACAAAACACAAAATTGAAAATCAAATTAAATAGAGAAAAGATAAACAAGTCAAAAGAGGGAGGAGGAAGTATTGACTTCGACAATGACTCCTTACCAGTAAGTTTTGGAGAGAATAGCATGTAGTGCTTGCTGGTTTTAATAGGACCTCCTTGGCCATTTCTGAAAAAGATAGAACCCATTCTTGGCAGAAAAGACTTTACTTTGTGTCATATGATGTTTAATTTGGGTATTTTCTTCCTTATCATTTTTGTGACACTATTCATATCCCTTTTATATATGTATATATTTCTAGAAGTTTCTATAGTAGAAGATGCCATATGGTTTTACAATGCCCTGTAGTGTTCCTTGTCCCTCCCCATGTTGTCACATTTATTCTTCTCTCCCATTCCCTACTCTACTTAGTCCTCATTCTCTAGTTCCTTATTTTTCTTTACACCATACTATGTTCTATATTCCCTTTCTTTAAAGAGTTGGTGTTTTGATTTTCCTCAGATCTCCTAGATGTTTTGTTTATGGATTTTTTTATATTTAATATTTTATTACACAAGCTATCTAGCTTTTCTATTTTGTCTTTAGGATCTGAAATTTTCAGTTCCATGTTTTGTAATCACCTGGAGAGGTTTACTTATGATGTTTATTTTCATATACTAAAGGTGTTTTTCAAGTCTTATTTCAGTTTTGGTTTTCTTTGGAGATTGTTATTTCTTTATTAATTTCTACTTACATGTCTTGAAGTGTTTTTATTATTTCATTTAACTGTTTGTTTTCATAGTCTTCATTAAAGATTATTCACTTCTTATTCAAAGTCCTGAGCATATTCATAATTTCAGTTTTGAAGTTCTCTCTTTGTGTTTCTGCTAAATCACTTTACTCAGGGCCTGATGTAATAAGGTTGCTGAGATCTAGAAGAGACATTTTTCTTGGCTTTTCATGTTATTGCTTTTGTCCTAGGACCTAGGCATCTGGAATTATGATGTTTAAAATGGTTCTTTATGTAAATGCTTGGGTGGGTATTCTCATATTTGGATAATGTTATCTATTCTGAATCCTTGGCAAGAAGTGTGGTTGTCGAGTCTCTGGTCAAGAGTGTTTTTGTGGGTATACAAATTATATAAAGACAAATGGTGTAGGTAAATAGGAAAGCTTAGATGGACAGTAAAGGGGATCTAGGTAAATCATGGATCCATGCAAATATGTGGGATCTCCAGAGAATGGAGCTAGATTTCAGCAGAATAAATACATGCCTAGAAAAACTGAAATAAGATCTTTTTATATGGACCAATTAAAAATTAGAATTTTAAATAACAAAGCTAAGAAAATGTTCTTTGAAAGAGTATGTACCTATCTCAGATTAGACTAGGGTAAATTGGATTGACAGCTACTCTTAAACTATGTGTTCTAGTATTCACCCCAAATATTGTATACAGCATGTTAATAATATACAATATTCTAGATAAAAGGATTTTAGGATCTGGGCTATATTATCTGTCTCTAATTTCGATAATCATAATTTAAAATGTCCTGAAAAGTAACGAAAGATGTAATTTCACATTCTTTTATTCTTGTTCGGAGTTCCTTCTGTAAAGTAAGGGTAACGTTCAGAGGCAGCATTGCCATTTACATTGATGTTAATGTCTATCATCTCTTCTTGCAAAGACAGATTGCCTATCAATTCACTTATACCTCTCCTAACCTGAATGACCTTCTCAGTCACTTGGTTTAAATTGTAGATTATTTGTATTTTAAGATATTAGATAATAGGGCCATTGGTTTTAGAAGAAAATTTTCTTTAGGGAGGAAGTAGGTATGGGCTGAGAAGATGGTCACCTCTTCTTCAAATGGCTTGTAGTTGTCACATAACTCCCATCAGAAATTCTGTCACACTAATTTTCATGGCTACTATTGGTATTATAATGCATTATTATGTGCCATGTCTATTATTCTGTACTTCTCTATAATTATGCTCATACACCCATTTTTGTTTACTTTATTCACTCTGTAAAGCCTGGTCTATTGAAATGAACATAATAAAATATAATTTACAATTACAAGTTATACTTGAATATGTGTGTTGAATCAATTACTCCTTGTTAAGTATTAAAATATAAGTAAAGAGTCCATTTCCAAAATCTGTAACTTCCCTAGCAGAGGGAATTCTGCCAATATACTTTTTAATTTATTTCTTCTTAGTCTCATTTATTTTGGAATATCACACTCGTTTTTTTGCATCTCACACGTTTTAAAATTTGTATATTTGAAGGAATCTTCTAAATCCAAAATTTTTAGGTTGAGTCCTTATAATTTCCATCACTGTGTCTAATAAATGTAATGTATTATTCAGTTTTTCTAACTCTAAAATGCATTCTGGGTATGACTAACCCTATGCTACTTCTTTCTTTTCTCCTCTGGTGGACTCATTGCTTCATGCACACTGATTTATGTTGTTGTTGCTGTTATTGTAGTTGTTTATTTATTTATTCATTCATTCACTTTATATCCCGATATAAGTCCAACTCCTCCCAATCCCCACCACTACCATGCTTCCCCAGTCCCTGGAGCCTCAAGTCTCTAGAGGGTTAGCTACATCTTTCCCACTGAGGATAGTCCCAGCAGTTCTCTGCTCTATGTGTCAGGGACCTCTGAACAGCTTATGTATGCTGCCTGGTAGCTCAGAGTCTGGGAGATCTGATGGTTCTTAAATGATTTAACCTCCCTTGTAGCCCACCACCCACCAGAAGTAGTGAAAAAGGATACGGGGGAAGTGGACCTGATTAGAAAGGTTCTATGAAGCAACTCCCATCTGTGTTGTCTGGAAATCAGCAGCTCAGTTCACAGGCTAGCAGGCAGTGGCAGTTCAATAAACTCACAAAAACTTCATAGATACACCGACAGTCTAGTTCGGTAGACTCAGGATAGCAAAGAGGTATCAACAGAGGTGGCACCATCTAGCAAAGACAGCCATGCTTCAACCTCAGCTCTAGTGAGCAGGAGGGACTACCAGGATCATCAAGAGAGGTTTTCAGCTGTGCTTCTCTAAGGGAAGTGAAGATCAACAAAGCTCAGAGACTCACAAGCATTGCACAGCTAGTTGTACCAGCAAGCCAAGCTCTGTCTCCATCACTCTGTGGAGTCCGATTTATACCCTCCAAACATCACTTGTCTTCCATGTGCCTTGCCTCAGCATGTGTCTTGCTTCAGCACATGCATATAATCAGTCTGAGTATGGAGTCCCAACAAATGCAGCTCAACTATGAAATGTAAGGCAGAGTAATACCTGTGCGGTGCTAGCAAAGAATCCTTCATCACATGTCCTTTCACATGTTTGCTTTAGCAGAAAAACCTGTTTCCTGTGTCTCCTTCAGTGAAACCTTTCTTCACAAGTCTGCCTTAGTCTTTCACCTGTATCTACATCAGAAAACTCCTTCAAGTGTTTGCCACAGCAAAACACCATCCAACAAACTTGACTCTCCAAAGAACCCTTAAGTTTCCACTTCAGAGACCCACAGCCAAACAAGAGATGGAACTCAGGGAGACTTGTGAAAGAGTTGGGGAAAGATTTGAGGGACCCAAAAAGGATAGGACTTCACAGGAAGAGAAACAGTCAATTACCCTGGACCCTTGGTGGCTCCCAGAGACTGAACCACCAAGAAAAGAGTAAGAATGAACTGAGCCTAGTCCCTTATATATGTAGTAGATGTGCAGCTTGGTCTTAATGTGTGTCCACTAACAACTGGAGTGATGACTATCCTTGAATTTGTTGCCTGCCTTTGGATCTAGTCCCTTAACTGTTACCATGATCTCTTATAGGTTGTTTTTCTCAGATTGATTTTCTTATATTTTCTGTTCCCTCCATCTGGGAATAACTATACCTTCCCCATACAACTGCATTCTCTTTAACCCTTTGACTTCAGATTGCATTTCATCTCGGAGACCTCTTCCTGCCTATTTTTTTATGCTACTTTATTACGTATTGCGACTGTAAATACTTTTGTCTGTTAGCTTTGACACATTACCTCCCCCATGAGAAGACAAGATCAGACAAGTATCATGATTTTATTATTTGATTTGGATCAGAATGTAAACAACTGGGATAAATGTTAAGTAGTCTTCCACCCTGACTACTTGAATTCATTCTCCAGAAACCCATATGGTGGAAGAAGAAGACCAACTGCTACATGTCGTCATTTGACCTGCTAGGAGCTGCTTTGTCACATACACACCCACATGCACACATGCCACCTTCACTAGTATAAACACTCCTATGCATATGTACACACAAACTAAATATGCAGATATAATAAATTATAGAAAAATATGGTATTCAGGTTTGAATTTGTGTTTCTAAAATATAATAATAATAATAATAATAATAATAATAATAATAATAATAGTTTTTTAACCTACTAGTATTGAAGGAAAAGTTGGGTCTGATTTCTAATAAAAATGTAAGGAACCAAACAATAATAATTTTAATTTCTTGAAAGATAGATGAATATATAGACACATACATGCATACATATATAATAGAAATATATATACTTGATACGGAAATGAATAAGGTTTATTGCATACCAGTTCTTCCTATGTTCACATCAACACAAGCTCTGTGTCACTGCACAGAGATGTTAAATTTAAGGTAATTATTTATTCACTAAGGACTGTTGATGGAGACTAGACACTAAACAAAATAATGAATACAGCCTAATCAGCAAGAAGCAAAGCCTTCTGAGAATTTTTTTATTAGACTCATAAATAGCAACACTTTAAAATTATGTATAATTTATAGAATCTCTTCTTTATTCTGTTTGGCCCTGATTAGCTATGGGAAGGTGAAAGTACACAAAGGTAAACGAACATTAAGAGCAAGGTATTTCACGTTCTGCAAGCAAAGCTACACAGTGTCATGCATCTATTTCTACCAAAGAAAGGTGCTGGGGAACTGTCACAGATTTTCCTTTGGTGAGTTGAACGTAGTTGTTTCCACCTGTAGTTTAAATATTTGGAAGCCTGAAAGCCAACTATCTTGGCTGTAAATTGAGACACTAACAACAAAACACAAAAGTTCTGTGGATATTTGGAAATGCTGTCCAATACAGATATTTTTATCTATGACTTTCTAAAAGTTAGCAAGTAAGGCAAATCTACAATTGTTAAAATTCAATACAATTCATTTAATTTTACTTTTTTTTTCAAACTGTGAGTAGTAAGACAACTGTTACTGAAGTAATCAATCAAGATCTGATTGCAAGCTTCCTCATCTGTATTTGTCAGGCAATGGCAGAGCCTCTCAGGAGACAGCTATATCAGGCTCCTGTCAGCAAGCTCTTGTTGATATATGCAATAGTGTCTGGGTTTGGTGGTTGTTTATGGGATGGATCCACAGGTGGGTCAGTCTCTGGATGGTCATTCCTTCACTCTCTGCTCCAAACTTTGTTTCTGTAACTCCTTCCATGGTTATTTTGTTCTTCCTTCTAAGAAGGATTGAAGTATTCACACTTTGGGCTTCTTACTTCTTGAGCTGCATGTGTTTTGTGAATTGTATTTTGAGTACTCCGAGCTTCTGGGCTAATATCCACTTATCAGTAAGTGCATATCATGTGTGTTCTTTTGTGATTGGGTTACCTCGCTTAGTATGATATCCTCCAGATCCATCCATTTGTCTAAGAATTTCATAAATTCATTGTTTTTAATAGCTGAGTAGTACTACATTGTATAAATGTACCACAATTTCTGTATCAACTCCTCTGTTGAGAGACACATGCCTTCTTTCCAGCTTCTGACTATTATAAATAAGGCTGCTATGAACATAGTGGAGCATGTGTCTATATTATAGGTTGGAACATCTTCTGGGTATATACCCAGGAGTGTATTTCTGGGTCATCAGGTAGCAATATGCCCAATATTCTAAGGAACTTCCCAACTGATATCCAGAGTGGTTGTACCAGCTTGCAATCCCACCAGCAATGCAGGAGTGTTCCTCTTTCTCTACATCTTCACCAGCATCTGATGTCACCTGAGTTTTTGTTTTGTTTTTTTGTTTTGTTTTGTTTTGTTTTTTATTAGATATTTTCTTTATTTACATTTCAAATACTATTCTGATAGTTCCCTATACCCTACCCCCTTGCCCCTGCTCCCCTACCCACCCACTTCCACTACTTGGCCCTGGCATTCCCCTGCGCTGGGTCATACAAAGTTTGCAAGACCAAGGGGCCTCTCTTCCCAATGATGGCCATCTTCTGCTACATATGCAGCTAGAGACATGAGCTCAGGGCGTACTGGTTAGTTCATATTGTTGTTCCACCTACAGGGTTGCAGCCCCCTTCAGCTCCTTGGGTAATTTCTCTAGCTCCTCCATTGGGGGCCCTGTGTTCCATCCAATAGCTGACTGTGATCATCCACTTCTGTGTTTGCCAGGCACTGGCATAGCCTCACAAGTGGCCGCTATATCAGGGTCCCTTCAGCAGAATCTTGCTGGCATATCACCGGAGTTTTTGATCTTAGCCTTTCTGACTTGTGTGAAGTGGGATCTCAGGTTTGTTTTGATTTGCATTTCCCTGATGATTAAGGATGTTGAACATTTTTAGGTGCTTCTCAGCCACTCAATATTCCTCAGTTGAGAATTATTTGTTTAACTCTATACCCCATCTTTTTTAAAGAGAGTTATTTGGTTTTCTGGAGTCTAACTTATTGAGTTCTTTGTATATATTGAATGTAGGATTGTGAAAGATCTTTTTCCAATCTGTTGGTGGCTTTTTTGTCTTATTAACAGTGTCCTTTGCCTTACAGAAGCTTTGCAATTTTATGTTAATTCTTTATCTTACAGTACAAGCCATTGTTGTTTTGCTCAGGAAATTTTACCCTGTGCCCATATCTTCAATGCTATTCCCCACTTTCTCCTCTATCAGTTTCAGTGTCTCTGGTTTTATGTGTAGTCCCTTGACCCACTTATACCTGAGCTTTGTACAAGGAGATAAGAATGGATCAATTCGAATTCTCCATGAAAACCACCAGTTGAGCCAGTACCATTTCTTGAAAATGCTGGGTTTTTTACCCACTGGAAGGTTTTAGCTCCTTTGTCAAAGATCAAGTGACCACAGGTGTGTGGGTTCAGTTCTAGGTTTTCAATTCATTTCTCTACCTTGCTTTCACTGTACCAGTACAATGCAGTTTTTATCACAATTGCTCTGGAGTACAGCTTGAGGTAAGGCATGGTGATTCTACCAGAGGCTCTTTTATTTTTGAGAATAGTTTTGCTATCCTAGGTTTTTGTTATTCCAGATGAATTTACAAATTGCCCTTTCTAACTCTGTGAAGAAAGAGTTGGAATTGTGATGAGGATTGCATTGAATCTGTAGATTGATTTCATCAAGATAGTCATTTTTACTATAATAATCCCGCCAATCCATGAGCAAGGGAGTGTCTGTCTTTGTCACTGAAGTGTGTTTCCTGTATGCAGCAAAATGTTGGGTACTCTTTATGTGATCAGTCTGTTAGTGTATGTCTTTTTATTGGGGAATTGAGTCCATTGATATTAAGAGATATTAAAGAAAAGTAATTGTTGCTTCCTATTATTTTTGTTGTTAGAGTAGGAATTCTCTTCATGTGGCTATGTTCTTTTAGGTTTATTGAAAGATTACTTTCTTGCTTTTTCTAGGGCTTAATTTCCCTCTATGTGTTGGAGTTTTCCCTTTATTATCCTTTTAAGGGCTGGATTTGTGGAAAGATATTGTTTAATTTGGTTTTGTCATGGAATACCTGGGTCTCTCCATCTATGGTAATTGAGAGGTTTTCTGGGTATAGTAGCCTGAGCTGACATTTGTGTTCTCTTAGGGTCTGTATGACATCTGTCCAGGATCATCTGGCTGTCATAATCTCTGGTGCAAAATCTGGTATAATTCTAATAGGTCTGCCTTTATATGTTATTGGCCTTTTCCCCTTACTGCCTTTAATATTTTTTCTTTGTTTTGTGCACTTGGTGTTTTTATTATTATGTGATGGGAGGAATTTCTTTTCTGGTCCAAACTATTTGGAGTTCTGTAGGCTTTTTGTATATTTGTGGGCTTTTCTTTTATTATGTTGGAGAAGTTTTATTTTATAATTTTGTTGAAGATATTTACTGACCCTTGAAGTTGCGAATCTTCCTTCTCTTCTATACCTATTATCCTAAGGTTTGGTCTTCTCATTGTGTGCTGGATTTCTTGTATGTTTTGGGTTAGGATCTTATTGCCTTCTCATTTTCTTTGATTGTTTTTTCAATGTTTTCTATGGTAACTTGTGCACCCGAGGCTCTCTCTTCTATCTCTTGTATCCTGTTGGTGATGCTTGCATCTATTGCTCCTGATTTTTTTCCTAAGATTTCTATCTCCAGAGTTGTCTCCCTTTGTGATTTCTTTATTGTTTCTACTTCTATTTTTAGATCCTGAATAGTTTTGTTCAAATCCTTTACCTGTATGGTTGTGTTCTCCTGTAATTCTTTAAGGGATTTTTGTGTTTCTTCTTTAAGGGCTTCTACCTGTTTAGCTATGTTCTCCTGTATTTCTTGAAGGGAGTTATTAATGTCCTTCTTAAAATCCTGTATCAACATCATGAGACATGATTTTAAATCTGAATCTTGCTTTTCCAGTGGGTTGGGGTTTCTAGGACTTCCTGTGGTGGGAGTACTGGGTTCTGATGATACCAAGTAGTCTTGATTTCTGTTGTTAATATTCTTGCATTTGCCTTTCACCTTCTGTTAATCTCTGGTGTTAGATGTTCTTGTTGTCTCTGGCTGGAGCTTTTCCCTCCTGTGAGTCTGTAAGCCTGTGTGCGTCAGTACTCTTTGGAGACCAGTTCTCTTGGCAAGAACAGTGAGTGCACAGAGGGCTGCAGAACAATCCCACGTCCTGGCTGCAGATGTAGGCCTATAGGACTCTGTCACAGCTGCAATGCTGCTCCTGCAGCTCTGCACTACTGAGTGGACCACCTTAGAGTGTCACTGGAGAGAAAATGGTGATCTCCCCTGAGTCCCGGGGTCAGAGTATTCCCTGTAGGCAAGCTCTCCTCTGGCAGAGAAGGTGCATAGAGACTCCGTAGGTCTTCTTGTGGTGTCCTTGATCACTCACAATTCCTCAATCCTTTACCTGACTCTTCCACAAGACTCCCTGAGCTCTGTTTCATGTCTTGCTGTGAGTCTCTACATCTGTTTCCATTAACTCCTCCATGAAACCTCTTTGGAGACAGTTATGTTAGGACCCTATCTGCAAGCAGAGGAGAATATGACTAATAGTGTCAAGGTTTGGCTCCCTCCCCTGGGGTGGGTCTCAAATTGAGCCAGCCATTGGTTGGCCATTCCATCAGTCTCTGTTCCACCTTTATCCCTGTATATTTTGTAGGCAGGGAAAATTTGGGTGTGAAGGTTTGATTTGTGTATTGATGTTCCCATCCATCCTCTGGGAACCATGCCTGGCTATACAAGAGGTGGACATTTATGGCTCCATATACATCACTGATAGTAGTCTCAGCTATAATCACTCTCATACTCTCCCAGAATTCTCCTCCCATGGCTGGTCTCCAGATTGCCCCTGAAATAGCTCCCACCCCACCACTAATCCTCCTTCTTTCTCTCAGATGTCTTAACACCCATCCCTACTCTCCCAATACCTGATACCTACTCCATCCCTTATCCCACCCAGATTCCCCTCTCCCTCCACTTCCAATGTTGATTTTAGTGCCTCTTCTGAGCAATATTCAAGCATTCTCCCTTGGGCCTCCTTGTTTCTTAGCTTCTTTGGGACTGTGAATTATAGTATGGTTTTCTTGTACTTTATGACTAATATCCACTTATAAGTGACTACTACTTTGAATTTCCTGATGTCTTTGTTTTTAATACCTGAGTAATATTCCACTGTGTACATGTGCCACAGGTTCTTTATCCATTCTTTGGTTGAGGGACATCTGGGATAATCCCAGTTCCTGGCTATTACAAATAAAGCAGCTATTAACATATTTGAGCAAGTGTCTATTGTGTAGTGGGATATCTTTTGGGCATATGCCTAGGAGTGGTATAGCTAGATACTGAAGTAGAACTATTCCAAATTTTCTGGGAATCTGACAGATTGACTTCCAAAGTGGTTGCAAACATTTGCTCTCCCACCAGCAAGGGAGGAGTGTTTCCCTTGATTCATATTCTTTCCAGCATGTGTTGTCATTTGAGGATTTGATCTTAGCAATTCTAACAGATGTAAGAAGAAATATTAGTATTATTTTCATTTGTATTTTCCTGATAACTAAAGACAATGAGCATTTCTTTAAGGGATTCTTGAGCTTAGAGATTCCTCTGCTGAGAATTCTGTGTTTAGCTCAGTACACCCTTTTAAAATTGGGTTATTTGGGTTGTTGTTGTTTAATTTATTTATATAGTATGGATATTAGCCTTCTTTTGGATGTAAACTTAGTAAAGATATTTTCCAACTCTATTTTTCTTTAATTTGCTTTTTTACATCCCATTCCCTGTCCCCCATACACCCTCTAACTGCTCCATATCCTACACCTCCTCCCCACTTTCCCTCTCACAACTTGTATAACCCCAACCCCCACTCCCTGACCCCTAAACTCCCTAGGGCCTCCAGTCTCTTAAGGGTTAGGTGCATCGTTTCTGAATGAACACAGAACTGGAAGTCTTCTACTGTATGTGTGTTGGGGGGCTCATATCAGCTGGTTTATACTTCTGTTTGGTGGTTCAGTGTTTGAGAGATATCGGGAGTCCCAATTAATTGAGACTGCTGGTCCTCCTATAGGATCACCTTTCTCCTCAGCTTCTTTCCACCTTTGTTAATTCAACAACAGGGATGAGCTGCTTCTGTTCATTGGTTTGGTGCAAATATCTGCATCAGACTCTTTCAGCTGCTTGTTGGGTCTTTTGGATGGCATTCATGATAGGTCCCTTTTTGTGAGCGCTCCATAGCCTCAGGAATAGTGTCAGGTCTTGAGACTTCCCATTGAGCTGGATCCCACTTTGGGCCTGTTGCTGGAACTTCTTTTCCTCAGGCTCCTCTCCATTTCCATCCCTGTAATTCTTTCAGAAAGGAAAAATTATGGGTCAGAGATGTGACTGTGGGATGTCAACCCCATTCCTCACTTGATGCCCTGTCTTCCTGCTGGAGGTAGGAGCTATAAGTTCTCTCTTCCTACTGTCAGGGCATTTTATCTAAGGTTCCTCCCTGTGAGTCATGTATCTTGCCTCCCCAGTCTCTGGTGCATTTTGGGGGGCCCCAACCTCCTATTTCCTGAGGTTGCCTGTTTACATTCTTTCTGCTGGCCCTCAGGGCTTCAGTCCCTTTCCCCTTACCCAATAACAGATCAGGTTCCCCTCTCCCCCTCCCCACTTTCCCCACCCCATCCATTTTCCCTTCCAGGTCCCTCCCTCCCTCCCCACTTGTGATTGCTTCCTTCTTTCTCCCAAGTGGGACTGAGGCATCCTCACTTGGGCACTTCAGCTTGTTGAACTTTTTGAGTTCTGTGGAGTTTATCTTGGGTATTCTGTACTTTTTTTTTTTTCTAGTATCTACTTATTAGTGAGCACATACCATACACATCCTTTTGGGTCTGAGTTACCTCTCTCAGGGTGATATTTTCTAGTTCCATCCATTTACCTGCAAAACTCAGAATGTCCTTGTTCTTAATAGCTGAGGAGTATTGCATTGTGTAAATGAACAATATTTTCTGTATCTGTTCTTCTGTCATGGGACATCTAGGTTGTTTCCAGTTTCTGGCTATCACAAATAGGAACATAATGGAACACATGCCCCTGTGGCATGGTGGGGCATGTTTTGGGTATATTTCCAAGAGTGGTATAGCTGGGTGCTCAAGTAGATCTATTTCCAATTTTCTGAAGAAACTCCATATTGATTTCCAGATTGCACCAGTTTGCAATTATACCAACAATGGAGGAGTTTTCCTCTTTCTCCACATCCTCTGCAGCATGTGTTCTTACCTGAGGTTTTGATCTTAGCCATTCTGATTGGTGGGAGGTGAAATCTCTGGGTCGTTTTGATTTGCATTTCTCTGATCACTAAGGACTTTGAACATTTCTTTAGGTGCTTCTCAGTCATTCAAAATTCCTCTGTTGTGAATTCTCAATTTAGCTCTATACCCCAATTTTCGATTGGGTTGTTTGTGTGTGTGTGTGTGTGTGTGTGTGTGTGTGTGTGTGTGTGTGTGTGATTAACTTCTTTATACATTTTGGATATTAGGCATCTATTGGATATGGGGTTACTGAAGAGATTTTCCCAATCTGTATGTTGCTGATTTGTCTTATTCACTACATCCTTTGCCTTAAAGAAGCTTTCATGATGTCCCATTTATCTATTCTTGATCATAAAGCATGAGCCTTTGGAGTTCTGTTTAGGAATTTTCTAAAGGCTGCCATTTTGTCCTATTGACAGTATCCTTTGTCTTACAGAAGCTTTTCAGTTTCATGAGGTTCCATTTATTAATAGTTGATCTTAGTGCTAGATCTGTTGTTATTCTGTTCAGGAAGTTGTCTGCTATACCAATTCATTCAAGACTGTTCTCAACTTTCTCTTGTATAATTCTTTTGTATTAGTGTATCAGGTTTTAAACAAGACTAACAAGTCTTTGATCCACTTGGACTTGAATATTTGCAGGGTGATAAGAATGAGTCTATTTGCATTCTTCTACATGCACACATCCAATTAGACCAGCACCATTGGTTCGATATGCTTTATTTGTTCCATTGTATGATTTCTTTGTCAAAATCAAGTGTCTTTTGTAGTGAGGGTTGATTCCTAAGTCTTCAATTCCATTCCATTGGTCAACCAGTCTGTTTTTGTTCCATCACAATGTGCCTTTTATTACTACTGCTTTGTAGTGCAGCTTGAAATCAGAGATGGTGATACCTCCTGAAGTTCTTTTCTTGGACAGTATTTTTTTTTTTTTTTTTTTTTTTTTTTTTTTGTTTTTTTTTTTTTTTTTTTTTTTGTTATACTGGGTTTTGTATTTTTTCCTAATGAAGCTAGTTGACAATTGTTATTTCAAGATCCATAAGGAATTCTGTTGGAACTTTGATGGGAATTGCATTGAATCTGTAGATTGCTTTTGGTAAGTTGGTCATTTTTAATATGTTAATCTTAATGATCCATGAACATGGAAAAATCTTTTCATTTTCTGATATCTTCTTCAGGTTTTTCTTCAGAGACTTGAAGCTCTTGCCATACAGGTCTTTCCTTTCTTTGGCTAAAGTTATACCCTGATATTTTATATTATTTGTGGCTATTGTAAAGGGTATTGCTTGTTTCCCTAATTTCTTTCTCATCTCATTTGTTGTTTGTATTAATGAGGGCTACTGTTTATTTTTAGATAATTTTGGATGCATCCACTGTGCTGAAGTTAATTATCAGCTATAAGAGTTCTCTGGCAGAATATTGGTGGTCACTTATGTGTATTATCATATCATCCTTTTCAATTTGTATCTGCTTGTTCTCCTTTAGTTGTAATACTGCTCTAGGTAGAACTTCAGGTACTATATTACATACATATGGGGAGAGTGTATAGACTTGCCTCGACCCTTGTTTTAGTGTGATTGAATTAAGTTTCTCATAATTTAATTTGATGTTGAATATTAGATTGGTTTATATTGCCCTTATGGTGTAAGTTTGGTCCATGAATTCCTTATCTCTCCAGGACTTTTTCATGAAGGGGTGTTAGATTTTCACACAAATTTCCCTTATGATCATTGATGTAAAAATACTAAGTAAAATCCTCACAAACCAAAACCAATCACACAACAAAAACTTTTCACCGTGATTAAGTGTGACTCCATATCAGGTATGCAGTGATGGTCTAATGCATGAAAATCCATCAATGCAATCCGCCATGTAAACAAACAGAGGAAAATAAAACATGCATGATGCTGTTTCAGCATTAGGTGCTGAAAAAGCCTGTGAAAAACTTGTCACAACTAACTGGGACAAAACCCTGTGACTTCCTAGGTCATATATCCTAGTGAAGAACCTAAGACTGTTCACTCTTCTATATAGACATAGGATTTAATTGCCCCCTAAATTCTTATATTTATAATCCTAGATTTGTGTATTATCAACCACCATCACAAAAGCTCTCTTACCCTCTCTCTCCCTCTCCTGCTCTCAGTCTCATTCTTGTTCTCGTTCTCTCTCTTGCTCTCATTCTTGCTTTCTCTCCCTCTCCTCCTCCTTTGCAGTAGATAGAGATAATATAAAGCCCACAACTAGTCAATGTGTAGATAAAAAGAGACAGGAATGGTCAGCTTTCAACATTGTAGGCATATCATATGTCCATCATGTTTAGGAACTGTGGTGGAAAATGGTTGCCAGAAGTATCTAACAATTGTACCTAAACATTATATGCTGGATCTGAATGACCTGTACATACATGAATTCACACCAGCTTTAACTATATACATAAAAACTTTAACAGACCAAGCCAACCAAAACACTAGCCTACATGAAAGACATATTCAAGTCCTGCCAATACCTGATGAGCCATTGGAACTTGATGACTGCTTAAAGAGAGAGCATCAGGTGTATACAAGGATTTGGATCCTAAAACTCTATCTGTGCTACAGTTAATGATCCTGCAGCTATGTACACACATACACAAATTACTTGTTCTAATTGTTTTTTTTTAATTTAAGGAAATATTTAAAATGTAAAGAAAAGTTAAATAAATAAATAATATTAAAACATTAAAATGAACATTTAAAGAAAACAATTTTAGGGGATGCAGGGAAAATGATATATTGGAGATAGGAGAGGAAATGGAAGAGAAGAAATGGAGTTAGATATTATTAAAATATATTATGTCCACTGTGAACACATCAATGACATAATTTTTATTCAATGCAATTTAAAATTATTGTTTTGCTTCCTTCTTGCCACACCTCTTTCCAAATAAAACTGTTTTTCAATTTTTAAACTTTCACCAGCCATTAATCTACATTATTTTCTAGTCTCTTTTATTTGGGAATAATGCTGTATGCTCTCTGCTTATTGTAGCATCTTGTTACAGTATATACTTGTCCAAGTTGTTGCTCATTAGTTAAAAGGCCCTGCTGCTTTTGCAGACAACCTAAATTTGTTTCCCAGCATCCACATGACTTCTAATCAACTGTCAGTCTAATGCCAATGGAAGAGTGGCTTTCTGGTCTCTGGAAGCATCAGATACACATATAGTGTACCTACATAAACACAGGCAAAACCTTGAAAAACTTAAAACATTTTTAAAAGGGAATATCTTTTAATAATAAATATATGTCTACAATAATGATTCAAGTTAGTATTCTTTGAAATCCATATCTGAGATCTTCAGAATGTTTTAAATGATCTGATTTAAGTCTACCCGTCCAACTATATTAACTAAGGAACATACAATAACCTCACAGAGGGGTCATTGAATTTTGACTCAAGCGCTCTGCCCTAGAATAGATTATAATAGCCATGTGATAACTGTGAGCTACACTGAAATTCATCTTTCAAAGGAAAATGAATGATTCTATTAGAAGCTAATGAATCTGCCAAGGGAGTTTATATAAAACATGTCTTAGATGTAGAATTTGCATGGCATGCTAGTTTTTATTGCTATTAATATGCTATTATGAAGCTAGATGCTGGGTGTTTCAAAAGGACCTCCCAACCATAAATTAGTCAGTGCATAAACCACTCATGAAATAGCATCCCAATTTTCCAGGTGAAATCTCTGCATCCCAAGGTGATTAAATGGCTCTCATCAGTGTTTCAATTTCTGTACTTAGCTCCCCTGCAATGTTCTTTAGAAGAGCCCCTGTGTTTGGAATTATCTACTATAGCCCATATTGTGAATTAAAAAGATCTTTTGCAAACATTATCTACAATTACCCATTGTATGTGCTGCAGGAACCTCTTACAGTTAGGTTTTGGATAGTAAATACCTTTTATGGGCCAATGTGTCAAGGGCTTGATTCTCAAGGTCACGGTCTTGAGAAGTGATGGAATGTTTAAAAAGTGACACCTAATTTGCAGTTGCATGTCATAGCTGTGCACCTTAGTGCATGGCTGTCACTAGGTACCTGGTAATTCTTAGAGGACAGTATTAAACTATAATTTTTATTTCAACCTATTTCTGCACCAATTTAAGCTATAACTGTTGAGAGAGGTCTTCTCACCACAAGATGCCACACTGTACATCACATAATCTATGAGTTCGAACCTCTGAAACCAGAAATTATGTAGATCTACCTATCAAAAAGTTTGCTATCTGAGGTGTTTCATTGTTGAGATACAAAGCCAACATATAGAGATATCCATTGCCAGTATTCCAGCAGTACAACTCTTAAACTTATTTTAATATTAGGTACTACAGAAATGAACTTTGCGTCTGGCCAGCATAAATCTAGTGATTTATCGATGTGGTAGGTCAGAGAACAGACTGGCTGTATTCATTTGCTCTTCTGTATTGCTCCTTTGTTTTCTTATCTAAGACATACTATTCCCAAAATATAAAAATCACATCTTAGTACTTACTGTAATAATAGGCTTTGGGTGAAAACACTAAGCCTGACTTCTTGACTTCTTTACATATACTGTGAAGAATTACTGCCACTCCATTCTCGATTAAGCCCATTTTCTCATACACACCTCTCATCTCAGGAAACAGAATTGAATTAACAAGCAAAACTTACTAGGGTCATGGTTTAACCCATAATAAGAATCAGAGGCTCAGGACACTTACTTCAACTTTATAATTTAGCACTCTGTGGAAGATATATGAACTTATAAGGTTTCTCAGATTTCACTGATCATAGCCAATCATTTGGCCAGATCCAGCAAGAGACTGGGAAATACACTTTTTTATGACGAGGCATAGCTGATGGCTCATGAAGATAATCCTATAATTCTTATCCAGGTGAGACAGTGATAGTAGTGAACTCTATAACACAACAATAGCAACAACAACAACAATAACAACAACCCAGCCAGGTTTAAGTTTTTCTGGTTGAATTTTAAAATGTTTGTTTACTCAAGTGTGGTTAATAGCACTACCTAAAATAGTGTGCGAGTTCTACTTCTGCCATTTTGTTATTTTCCACTTGTCGTTTATGCTTTTTGCTATAATAAGATATTTTCACTATTCCTTATGCTGTTTGTACTTCACTTAAACTTTCTTGATCCCCTTCTAAGTGTCACCTGGGCATACGGTTTTGGCAATAGAATATAAAAGATAATATTCATCAGCTTCAGGTTAGGCTATAGCATGCCTCATAGGATGCTTTGTTAACATTGAGAACATCATGTTAACAGACATCCTGCATCTTGTGGATATCTTGGATAGATGTTTTTCAGAGAGAACAGGTTGACTTAGTCCAGTTGAGATATGTAACCACACCAATCCTAAAGATACAAAGAAATAAATGAAGAGGAAAAAATAGGAGTAGGTGGGGGTATACTGAGGAGTAGAGACAGTTGTTTCACAATAATTGATAGTATTGCATCTGTAACATTCTTAACAAGATGATTTTGAATGTCATCTAATCACTAGAAATCAATTTGTTATATGTATTTATATATAAAAAAGTTTATGTATATGAAGGAAAAAATAAAAAAAATTGATTGATAAAGGAAAATTTTAAATTGTAGTTTTCAAATGTCTATGCAATAAAATAATGTAAATGTAAATAGACTAACAAAGTCGAGAGAATTTAATATTTTTCTAAACTCACAGAAGATGGGCCGGTGCTATGGAAAGTTGCATGATACTACTGCATAGTCACAGAAATTAGGCACATCATTGTTTCTGCATCCAGAACAACTGAGCTGTACATACACATATCACATATCACACCACGCATGCGCACACGCACATACACATACATACACACACATACTTACAAACACATACACACACACACACATACACACATACACATACACACACATACACACACACACACACACACATACACACACATACATACACACATACATACATACACACACACACACACACACACACACACACACACATGATCTCTCTCTTTCTCTCTTCTTCTACTTACCCATCTCTCTCTGCCTTTATTTCTAAAGGTAACAATGGCATTTGAGCAAGTATAATACATACTCTAAAAATATCCAAAATGAAATATTGGAACAAATTAACACATAGATATTGCTTTGAATCATAGTTTCTAAATATGAATATGATTCAGGAATTATAAGATTTTTGGTATTACTTTGTTAGACATTATTATTAAAAATTGTAGCAAGACAAATAAAATGTTTGTTGCTATATTTAGAGAAAGAATAAGAGGACAGAGTTCAGTAACATTCTACAAATATCTGAAATTGACATGTGTTTTAAGTTGTATTACAAATCAGTAAAAAAAACTAAATTATTCTATAAATTAAGAGAAGAAATTTTGTTTTTATTTCATGAATTGTCTATATATTTCCAATAAAAATCTATTAGTTTGTAGAAAGAATAGGGTGCTCAGCAGGCATAAAAATAGATTTTTGAAAATTCAATGCAATTTATAGAGGAGAAAGTGGGGGAAAGCCTCAAAGAAATGGGCACAGGGGAAAAATGCCTGTACAGAACAGCAATGGCCTGTGCTGTAAGATCAAGAATCGACAAATGGGACCTCATAAAATTGCAAAGCTTCTGTAGGGCAAAAGATACCATCAATAAGACAAAAAGGCCACCAACAGATTGGGAAAGGATTTTTACCAATCCTAAATCTGATAGAGGACTAATATCCAATATATTCAAAGAGCTCAAGAAGCGGGACTCTAGAAATTCAAATAACCCCATTAGAAAATGGAGTACAGAGCTAAACAAAGTATTCTAAACTAAGGAATACCAAAGGGCTGAGAAGCACCTGAAAAAATGTGCAACATCCTTAATCATCAGGGAAATGCAAATCAAAACAACCCAGAGATTCCACCTCACACCAATCAGAATGGCTAAGATCAAAAATTCAGGTGAACAGCAGATGCTAGGGAGGATTTGGAGAAAGAGGAACACTCCTCCATTGCTGGTGGGATTGAAGTCTTTTACAACCACTCTGGAAACCAGTATGTTGGTTCCTCAGAAAATTGGACATAGTACTACTGGAACATCCAGTAATTCCTCTCCTGGGTATATACTCAGAAGATGTTCCAACTGGTAACAAGGACACATGCTCCACTATCTTCATATCAGCCTTATTTATAATAGCCAGAAGCTGGAAAGAACCCAGATGTCCCTCAACAGAGGAATAGATACAGAAAATGTGGTGCATTTAAACAATGAAGAGCTACTCAGCTATTAAAAACAATGAATTTATGAAATTCTTGGGCAAATGGATGTATCTGGAGGATATCATCCTGAGTGAGGTAACCCAATCACAAAAGAAGTCCCTTAATATGCACTCACTGATAAGTGGATATTAGCCCAGAAACTTAAAATACCCAAGATACAATTTGCAAAAACTCAAGAAAATTAAGAAGAAGGAAGACCAATGTGTGGATACTTCATTCCACCTTAGAATAGGGAAAAATTACCCATGAAAGGAGTTACAGAGACAAAGTTTGGAGCTGAGATGAAAGGATGGACCATCCAAAGACTGCCCCACCTGGGGATCCATCTCATAATCAGCCACCAAATTCAGACACTATGGCATATGCCAGCATGATTTTGCTGAAAGCACTATGATATAGATGTCTCATGTGAGGCTATGCCGGTGCATGGCAAATACAGAAGTGTATACTTACAGTCATCTATTGGAAGGAACACAGGGATCCCAATGGAGTTGTTAGAGAAAGTACCCAAGGAGCTGTAGGGGTCTGCAACCCTATTGATGGAGCACCAATATGAACTAACCAGTACCCCAGAGCTCATGTCTCTAGCTGCATATGTAGCAGAAGATGGCCTAGTTGGCCATCATTGGAAAGAAAGGCCCCTTGGTCTTTCAAACTTTCTATGCCCCAGTACAGGGGAACCCCAGGGCCAAGAAGTGGGAGAGGGTGGGTAGGGGAGCAGGGTGGGGGGNNAGTATAGGGGACTTTCGGGATAGCATTTGAAATGTAAATGAAGAAAATATCTAATAAAAAATTGAAAAAACTGCATACAATCAATCTATAAGATTGGTCCAGTAAACCCAAATGTGGTGCTTACTACAAAAACTAAAAGACAAACAAGCTGTTTATCAAAAGAAAAGGATTGACAGGAGAATTCTATTTTTTAAATAGAAGTTTTTAAATGTTGTAAAACTAAATTATGGAAGTGACAGCAAATGAATTAGCATGCAATCCAAATGTGGTTCTCTGAGTGAGCTAGACCTTGTGACAATAGCTGCCACTCTGAGCCACTGCCAATTTCATATTAAAGCAATAAGGTCACTGTATATTCAAAACACCTGCATATATTTCAAATATCGCAAAATAATCTAGGCTAGGAAACCAAAATACTCACACAGGCAGGGGTATACAGAAAACTGGGCAAAAAACATTTGGAGGAATGAAAGAATGTATGTCTAGCAATGATCATCATGTAAATACATTGAAGCACATACATGATGACCTATACGTCAGGTCAATTACATGTTTGTACTTGGGAATACTTTCTTTAAGCATCTCCTATGTTGCTGGACATATTTTAGAGATTAGAAGTATAGAAGTAAGCAAAAACAATATTATTCATTTTGCTGTGCTTACAATGTAGTCAAGTATAGGCAAATAGATTACAGAAACAGATCCCAAATTTTAACAAGTGGTATGAAATTTTGTTAAGTGGGACAAAACACAGAAAAGAGCTAGAGTGTGGTGTTTGTCTGAGTTATTTTTAAAGGATGGTTAGGGAAAGCTGCCTAGAAAGTTGCTGATGCAGCAATAGCAGCAGATTCAGCTGGAGGACAGTGGGGTGGGAGAGAGGAACTGAGTACCCTCCTGGGCATTGTGGTTTTTAATCAGAGTAAATACCAAATTGCAGAAAGTTCCATTATTCATGTGTCTTTTTGTGTGTGGACATGGAGATTAGTTTTCAATTCTCTCATCATTAGCCCAACAACCATGTGCAGCCATTCTTTTGTAACTGAAAGTTTGGGACTTACTTTGTCATTTCATAGACGAATTGTCGAAAAGTGAACATGATCGTCATGCCCTGATGGGTTGATTCTAGATAGAAATGAATTGTTTCTAGGAGTGTGAGTGAATGAAGTCACATCAATCAGAAGATGCTGCTTCTCAATACTACTGCAGTTCTAGTGAAAATAAAAACATAACAGTAGTGTGTGTTTGTCCATGTCAGATTTGAAGAGCACAATAGATCAAAGTGCTTAGCTAAGTTGATTAGGAATGTGAAACTGAACTGTAATGAGAAGAGAAGTTAGCCAAATATAAATGAGGAACCAGGCTAGTTATGATCATATTTCATTTTATATTTGTATGAAACTTTCAAGAATAAAAGTATTTTTAATCAAGATGAATTTTGTTACAAGAGTAACTAAATTAGCAGGGCAGTTGATAAAGTAAGAGCTGGAGAGGTTTGAATTTTGTGTAAAAGTTACATCATATTTTCACTAACAAATGGAATGTTTTAGGTGATAGAAAACTTTTGAAAGAGAGAAAAATTGCTACACTAACATCCTAGATTGATACTTGGCATATATGGGAAGGAACTGGCATGTTGTACATTTTTTTTTTAATTCCAGAGAAAATGGAGCACTGTGCTACCTGGAGATAAATCAGTAGATTTAATATAGGATTATGTACCATATCCCTTCACAGTTCCTTTATTTTATCTTAGAGTAGTAAACAGTAACATCACCAGCTCAGAATTATAATGATAGAGAACTGAAAAGAAAAGATGGTAGGATTTCACAGAGTAATGGGAGAAAACAGAGAGAACATGAAATGGTTATATTAATAGTTTATGGTATCAATAATATAGTATGGGGTGATCAGTAATATGTTTAGTTATACAATTATTATATAAAAGGAGAATTATAACAAAGTGAGATCTTACATTATCTTCCATCCCTATGGTCAGAACATGGGGTATGCACAAGACAGGTCAATGTTGGAGGGCAGTGGACTTTCAAATGGTAATCATAATGAAAGATGAAATGTATTTGCAAGAAAGATGAGCATGGTTTTTCAGGGTTGTTAGCAGCTGGATCATGAAATTTAAGCAAGGTGGAAAGGAAATGATAAATGATAGGAAAGAGAATTATTAATCAGATAAATGATCTAGATAGAAACTTTAAGAATGATAGGACTAGAGGAAGCAAAGTCTCAAAAAACATACAGATAATTTATTATATAAAAATTTGTAATATATCTATAATAGAAAATTTACCAGATTTATGTATAAATACATATATGCAAATGTTTGAACACACAATTATCTATGTGTTCATACGAATATACATATGCACGTATATGAATATAACGATGATGATGGAAAAATGAACAAGGCTTCAAAATTCTGGTTGTCTCCAAAAGGATTGAAGAATCTTTAAATTTGGCAATATTATTAGCAGTATTTCATTATTCTTTAATAAGAGATGTTATTTTTCTCAAATTCTCTGATTATATTAAGGTCAGAGTCCTGAGTTAGGCTTTAGGATAGGAGGTAAACTTGGCATCTTGAGAGTTCCAGTATCAAAATTCAGAGTCTAATTCTGATATTCATGGTCCACAGGCAAATTAGTAGATCTTTTTATTCCATTTTCTCATCTCTTTAAGTCATCTGCAATCGTCTTCCTTTTGTCTAACACAGTGATTGTTGTGCATTGAATTTTTCCCTTAAAGAAACTGTCACATTATTAAGTCTCATCTGCCACTCTAATGATATTTGTTGATGGAAATAATAAAACTAATTAGACTTGTATGAGACCATGATAGTGGTGTCTTCATCATGCATGCATTTCTTGTAATTAGAAACATAAAAGTTGGGCGGGCATGGGGGAGTTTGAATCAGGGCAATCTGTTTTGAGGTCTACTTAAGTTAGTTGAACTTAGCTTGGGCTCCATAGACAGGCCATGATTGTTCATCCCATGTGACATCTGAGTATGATCTGCTCTTCCTCCTCTTTCCCATCACTTTATTTCATATTCTCTCCCTCTGTCCTCCTTCCATTTCTGCTTCTTTCCATTGCCTTTCCGCTCCTTCTCAACTGATACCCTGATACTACCTCCCTGACTCCCTTATAACAGCAGCCTATCACTGTTATCTATGAACAAAGTGAAAGGGAAGATGGATGAGAGCCAAGAAGCAACTCCTCTTCAGAGCTCTGCTAGGCTGACACCTTAACCCCAGCTTTCAGAACTGTGCAAATGTCTATTAGTAAGCTCATATGGCCTACAACGATAGCTCAAATTAACTTAAAAATAAGAATATAGAAGCTCCCTTTCCATGAGTGTATTAAAACCCTGTTATCATGTCCATAGATGATCATTATAAGCTCCGACTGTGGCTTCAAATGACTGAAAGAACCAAAGGAAGAAATGTGAGTTATAAGTATATATGATGCAGACTTCCTGTGATCTTGAACTATTTAACATTTTAAGCAAACCACACACACACACACACACACACA
>NC_034590.1:65485429-65488580 GCF_900095145.1 Mus pahari
TCTCTCTCTCTCTCTCTCTCTTTCATATATATATATATATATATATATATATATATATATGTAATTTAGACTAGCAATATTTGGATTTGCTTGAGGTAACTAGACTGCTTAATCTGAGGTTCTTGATCAACAAGAAGTATCAGGTATGGGTTCCATCTCATCAAGCAGGTCTTAACTCAAATCAGATACTGGTTGATTACTCCCACAAACATTGTATCCCAATTGTGCTAGTATTGCTAACATATTTTACATAAATACATATGTACATACATACATACATACATACATATGTGTGTGTGTGTGTGTGTGTGTGTAAAATCTTTTTTTACAGTACCTCTCCCATTCTACCCTCTGACAGTTCCTCATCCCATTCATTCTCCCTCATCTCCAAGAGGATGATCCCACCCACACCCCCACGATGCCAGGACTCCCCACTTCCCAGGATCCTCAAGTCTCTTGAAGGTTTGGTGCATCTTCTCTCACTGAGGCCAGGCCAGGCAGTCCTCTGCTGAATCTGTGTTAGGGATTTCATACCATCTAGTGCATGTTGTCTGGTTGGTGGCTCATTGTCTGAGAGATCTCAGTGGTCCAGGTTAGTTGAGATTTCTAATATTCCTATGGGGTTACCCTCCTCCTCAACTTCTTCCACTTTTCAGAGAATCTGTCAGTGACCATTTTCTGATCTCTCTCTCTCTTCTCTTCCTCTCTTATTCCAAATTTCAGCAACCTAAGAAAGCTTTATCCTCTTCTCTTTGTTACTGATGAGGAGTTTTACCAATATCTAGTACATTTACCAATTTCTATGAGCTCACACTATAGCTGCCCCTACCACACGCTCTTTAATAACCTCTCATGGTTTTGTTTGTTTTGTGGGGAAACCATTTGGTAAGACTGCCCCACAGAACCTGTGGACATCTTCATCATGGCAAGCATTCTACAAGTTTAGCCAATAGGCACAGGACAACTTTCCATTGTAAAATCTTAAGTGGCAAAATTAACTGGGTGGGATTTCATGTCCTTCCCACTCCATGCAGGAATTCTGTGTGGCTCGATCTTCTAAAGGTGTTGTGCATTCTGCCACAACACTTAATATCAGGTAAATGGATTTCTAAAGGGCTTGTTGCCACTCTTGCTGCAGAAGTGAGTACATTACTAAGTGAAGAGATGAGTGAAGAAGATGTGAACAGGAAGAAGGTGCTTTTGCTCATTTGTTACATGAATCACTGTCTGTAGTTTACCATTGTCAACAAGTATACAAGGATGGGGTTTGAATCAATAGGTGCTCAATTCTATCATGGTAAAGCAATATATTCTGTGCTCTGATTTCTGGGAACAATTTTAAAAATTAATCTAAAACACCTGGTTTATTAGAAACACCCACACAACACTAAAATCTTTAAGTGGCCCATATGTGTGCATAACTCTAAATGCCTCTATTCTAACATTTTTTTAATGTTTTCTTTCATCTTTGTTGAGGAGTGTTTTTCTTCTACTAAAAATAGATTGTTTTCTTGCAGACTCTATTCTGATTAGAGCTCCTCTCCCTGCTCCTCTCAGTTACTCCCCAACTCCATTCTATTCAGATTTTCCCTATTCCTGTCTTGCATTAGAAAACAAACTTGTTTCTCGTGGAGAATAATTTTTAAAAAGACAAATACTGCCACATCATAATTGGACTAAACAATCAAACAACAAGAAAAGACACAAAAAATGCAGATGAAGCACTTGTTTGCATGGGAATCCTATTAAAAACACTAACCTCAAAGATGTAATGTACATACAAAGGACCCAGTGTAGAGTCCTGAAGGCCCTGTGCATACTGAGTTATTCTCAGGGAATTTGTATAAACATTGCTCATGTTAATTTAGAAAGCTTTGTTTTCTATGGGTCCATCACTCTGGCTCCTGTACTGATTCTTCCTCCTGTTGTACAGAGTCATTGAACCCTGAAAGGAGGGATTTGATGAAGACATGCCTGCTAAGAATGAGTATTTCAAGTCTCCTACTCTATGCACAATGTCTGTGTGTCTGTATTAATTCTTATCTTTTACAGGAGAATTATTCTCTGATAATGGCTGAATTATGAATATAGCAGAATGTCATTAAAAGTCATTTTATTGCTACTTTTAAAAATGTCAAATAGCAATATTTGTTTTTGCTTGAGGTAACTAGACTGCCTAGTCTGAGGTTCTTAATCAACAAGCACACATGTTTGTCTGGGTTCCATCTCATCAAGCAGGTATTAACTCAAAGCAGATACTGGTTGTTTACTCCCACAAGCATTTTGCCTCAATTGTGCTAGCATATTTTACAGTAGGATATCATTGCAGGTCAATGTACTTGCTGGTAGATAGGTATTTACATTTCTCTTTCAATAGCCTACTGAGTAATTTTCTGTAATAAAGATGCTAGAACATAGTGGTCAAGGCTCTATGTGAGCATCAAGTAGAATTCTCTATGTTCAATGACCACTTATTGTATAGGTATTGTATTCAACAATGGGCATTGCCACCAGATTTTGGAGAGCAAACTATAGTCTTGGCAACAGCCTGTGTTGTTGGGGATTGGTTTCTTTGGGACATTTTTAGTCAACAACTCAATTAGATATAACCGAATTCCAATACTGGAAGCTTCTACTACATTATGTTTCCATACTATCCCAGAAATTGTCTTTAAATTTAGCTGTGTGTCCTTGCATTTCCTATCTCATGGTATTCCACCTCCAACATATATATTCACACATGAAGGTAAGATAAATGAAATTGCCGGCCAGAGGAGAGGTGTCCGCCCAGGAGGGTTCTCAGTGCCTGAGCTGATAAGAGAGAGCCATCTTTGCTCCAGTGAGTTGACGGGGAGAGGGCGGCCTGCAGAAGCAACCCAGCTTATGGGAAAGATCCCATTACTGGCTCCACACATATGGGCACCTTCCCATCCAGAGGGGAGGCATCTGCCCTAAAGGGCTCTCACTGACTGAGCTGGTAAGGGAGCCATCTTTGCTCCGGTTCGCCTAGGCTCCAGTCTGCACTGGTGAGAGTGTGGAGCTCAGAAGCTAAACAGCTTTGGGACAGACAGAAGCAACCTAGCTTCTGGGACAGACCCTGTTTCCGGCTCCAGATATTTGGGCACCTTCCTTGCCAGAGGAAAGGTGGCCA
>NC_034590.1:65488591-65493322 GCF_900095145.1 Mus pahari
GAGAAATTCAAATAACCCCATTAAAAATGGGGTACAGAGCTAAACAAAGAATTCTCAACTGAGGAATACCGAATGGCTAAGAAACACCTGAAAAAATATTCAACATCCTTAGTCATCAGGGAAATGCAAATCAAAACATCCCTGAGATCCCATCTCACTCCAGTCATAATGGCTATGATTAAAAATTCAGGTGACAACAGATGCTGGCGAGGATGTAGAGAAAGAGAAACACTCCTCCATTGCTGGTGGGATTGCAAGCTTGTACAACCACTCTGGAAATCAGCCTGATGGTTCCTCAGAATATTGGACTACTGCAGGATCCAGTAATACCTCTTCTGGGCATATACCCAGAAGATGCTATAACCTATAATATGGAAACATGCTCCACATGTTCATAGCAGCCTTATTTATAATAGCCAGAAGCTAGAAATAACCCAGATGTCCCTCAATAGAGGAANGGATACAGAAACTCTGGTACATTTACACAATGGAGTACTACTCAGCTATTAAAAACAATGAATTTATGAAATTCTTGGGCAAATGGATGTATCTGTAGGATATCATCCTTAGTGAGGTAACCCAATCACAAAAGAAGTCACTATACCAACAATTAAAAGTAAATGTATTGAAATAGCTTGTTAGCATCATCAGCATCCTACAGATTTTTATCTTGACTTCAAACACTAGTAGCCTGTGTGAGGAGACTACTGCTATCTGATCTCTTATCACTTCAGTGGTGTAAGAACAGCACTGCTTCCTTCAAGATGTCATCTTCTTCATGGATGCCCTCTGAAATGCTCATTTAAATTTTAGATCACCATAGATGTTTACACAAATTTTTACTTAATAAAAAAATCCATATGTGTTTATTTACTTAAACCCCAAACTTATCACAGAGACATAAGCAGTAATTTCTCTGATCTTGAAAGATTATAATTTATGTTACTAGACTTAGGTAAAGAATAAATTTTTTCACCTTTATGAATGTATTTCAGTTTGATTATATGATGATTCTATTTCAGCTGTTGATACTTTTGAGTAAATTTTATGTCATTTTTCTATGATTGCTTTATACACATCCATACTAACAGTGTAAAATGTTCCTTTTTATTTACATCCAGAAATAAAGTTCTTATTCTTGGGAAATCACCAAGCTCTTCTTTATATCTTTCCCTTTCTCCTTTTGGAATTCAGTTTTCCAAACTGTCATATATCTCACTCCTAATTCTTCGACTATTTTTCTAATAAATATTACTTTCTTAGATTTCTCCCTTTTCCCCATTAAAAATTGCTGTGATTGGGCTTGAGAGATGATTCCAATAGAAAGGAATTTGCCATAAGATCCTATTCCCAGTTCAATTCAGTTTAGTCCCCTGAGATCACTCCCTAGATCACACAGTAGAAGGAGATAATTGACTCCCACTCATGCACACTGAGATGCATGCCTAACACCTAGTGGGTAAAACCAAATAAAAATACTGTTAGCCATATTTAATTTTGCTCATTTTTTCTTTCTTGTATGAAATCTGCATTCCTTATGAGATTTTCATTTTTTACTCATTGATAAATCTCCTGCACCCATTAATACTCTGGTAGATAAGTAGCAAAAGTAGGTAACTTTACCTATTATAAATTGTATTTTGTTGGATTTTTATCTGCTTTTTATTTTTAGAATGCATTTCTGCTTTTGTATTAGTTATTTTTATTGATCCTATGACCAAGTATCTGTCAAGAAGCAATTTAGGGGATTATTTTTGCGTAAATCTCTACAGAATATGGTCCATTATGTAGGGAAAGTCATATTGGGAAGAGTCTGAGTTCTTTGATCACATTATGTTGATAATAAGTAAGGAAAATAAAGCAGAAGAATAATGTTTCTTTGCTTGATTTCTTTTTTTTTTTTTTAGCAGTCTAAGACTGAACACATCGGGTTGTGCCATCTAGCTTTGGGTGGGCCTTTTCAGTTAAACCTTTTATAAATGCCTTATAGAGCTATAGAGATCTGTTTCTTTGGTGATCATAATTCCAATTAAACTAATAAAAAGATTAGTCATCATAATTTCATTTACATGTAGATGCCAGGGTCTAGGAATTTTCTTAGCATCTTGCACAAAAGACAGTAAAGAAATTGTTACTTTATTTTTTTATCTATTTTTTTTACAGAGTTAAATATATACTTTGTCTCTTCAGTTAAAAACTATTACATGTTTTATCTCCACTTAGATAACTGGTTGGCAAGATATCTTTAGAAGTAAATTTGTTGAAGTTTTTTAATGCTTTCCTCTCAGGGTGGGCCTCTGACAGAGGCCAGAATTTCTCAAATAGTTGCTCTGGACCCTGACTGGCAATTGTTCTTGATTACCACAGATGTCATTCACTCTTTCATTAAACTCATCACCATCCTTTACCTAGGAATAGCTTACAACTTGTTATAATTAGGAAACTTCAAAATGCTGAATTGTAAAATTGAGGTGAGAAGAAATTCGTACAGGTCATAGTAATGAATCTTAAAAAGACATTTGAGCTTCCCATGTTCAACTTGTGTGTCATTGATATGCAACTCCCAACATCCATATGGCATCACTGGCTCCTCATTGAATTTATTTATTTATTTATTAAAATAGGAAGGAAAATATATTTTATAAGAGAAAATGACCTTCAATTTTAGCTTATAAAGCAGGACTCTATTTACATGAATTATGAGTGACCCCCTCTGTGATCTTATAGAAGGAATATCACAAATACATCCAAGTTGATCATGCTAGATAGGATAAATTTGAACATCGTATGCTTTAGTTTTCCTAACTACCCTCATTCTTGAATGGAATCATTCAGGTCAATTTATCACAAACCCAATATTTTTTTAATCCTTGCCTATGCATTAAGACTGCCCCACCCGGAGTCCATCCCATAATCAGCCAAACAACGCAAACACTATTGCATACGCCAGAAGAACTTGCTGAAAGTACACTGATAAGCTATCTCTTGTGAGGCTATGCTAGTGCCTGGCAAATATAGAAGTGGATGCCCACAGTCATCTATAGGATAGAACACAGAGACCCCAATGGAGGTGCTAGAGAAATTACCCAAGGAACTGAAGGGGTCTGCAACCCTATAGGTGGAAGAACAATATGAACTTATCAGTACCCCTCAGAGCTCATGTCTCTAGCTGCATATATAGCAGAAGATGGCCTAGTCAGCCATTGTTGGGAAGAGATGCCCCTTGGTCTTGCAAACTTTATATGCCACAGTACAGGGGAACGCCAGGGCTAAGAATTGGGAGTGAGTAGGCAGTAGAGCAGGGTGGGGGGAGGGTATAGAGGACATTCGGAATAGCATTTGAAATGTAAATGAAGAAAATATCTAATAAAATAATTAAATAAAAACAAAATGAAAAAAAAAAGAATAGACAGATAAGCAATGAGTGCTCCATTTGATTTCACAATAGCAAAAAAATTCTTTTTGACAGTCTAGATAACCTGGTGAAGCTATAAACAGAACTAGCTTATAAACAAAATGTCGTGAACTGATAAACTTTTGAGTGCAACAATTCTCTATTTGAAGAAAAAAATGAAAGCTACCTGAGTGAAAGTACTCTATAGTTAAAAGAAACAATGCTGTTAATTGGCTTCCAGGATTAGGCAAATCATCCAATGACAGAAAAAAGCATCTCAACCCCTGTATCTCCAACAGCAGTTTTCAGCTTTTTCTAGTGAGTCACTTCACATCATTCCTAGGGGAGCACATCACTAGGTTCTACTCTCAACACCTCTATGGGTTTTCTTTGTTCTGTTCTGTCTAAGGTTTCTATGAGCCTATTCACACTCTCTTCCATTTATTTCGTGTCAACATACTCTTTTATACTATTTGCAGAAAATATGTTCAACAAAGGAAAACTTTGTATTCCACTTCAGAACATTCAGAAAGATTTTTGGCATAATGCTGTGAGCTTGTAAATCCTAGTTTCTCAGTTGAATTCATTGCATTTTGTGAAGTTTTAAGCTTTATTTCTTAAAATTATTTCTGAGTAAAGAACATTAATGACATCTTAAGATATAAAAATATATGTTGTGTAAGTAGAAAGAATAGGGCATGCAATTTGAGCCCCGTTGAAATTTGAAGTTAAATATGTATTTTTTTAATCTTATAGTATTTATATTAGGGCCTGAAACTATGTTTCTATTAACAGCAAATATTACAAAATTAATAAATCATTGGAAAAAATACATTTTGAAAAGTGTTTCAAATTAATTTTTGAAGGTATATGAGTGATTTAATTTTGCAGAGAATTAAAATGAGTTCTGAGTGTGGTAGCTCATATCTTCAATCCCAATATTCTGGAAACAAAGAATCTCTATGGGGTCAAGGTATGTCTGGTCTAAATACCAAGTTCCAGGTCAGCTTAGACTATAATGAGAAGCTGTTTTAAACAAAGGAATCAGGATTACAACTTAATTGTTATTTGCTTTCCAAAATGTACATTTGGAAATCAATAATATGGTCAAGGAAATAATGTGAAGTTGTGAAAATTTTTGTTATAATAATCCTGTTATTCTCTAAAATATTAAATGTATTATTTTGATAGATAATAAAAGAAGCATTGTGGTATTAATAGTCACAAATAATATAAAATACCTTGGTGTGACTCTAACTAAGGAAGTGAAAGATCTGTATGATAAGAAATTCAAATCCCGAAAGAAAGACATTGAAGAAGATCTCAGAAGATGGAAA
>NC_034590.1:65494777-65496785 GCF_900095145.1 Mus pahari
CAACCCTGTAGGTAGAACAACAATATGAACTAACCAGTACCCCCTGAACTCATGTGTCTAGCTGCATAAGTAGCAGAAGATGGCCTAATCGGCCATCATTGGGAAGAGAGGCCCCTTGGTCTTGCAAACTTTATATGACCCAGCACAGGGGAAGGCCAGGGTCAAGAAGTGGGAGTGGGTGGGTAGGGTAGCATGGGCTGGGGGAGGGTATGGGGAACTTTCAGGATAGCATTTGAAATGTAAATAAAGAAAATAATTTAAAAAATGGAAAAAAAAGTCTACTTTTGTTTCCCAATAAACTTCTGCTGTTTGAGCAACCTGCTCATGCTACTTTGTGAGCCATCTTGTGGCTGCTGGGAATTGAACTCAGAACCTCTGGAAGAGTAGTCAGTGCTCTTAACCTTTGAGCCATCTTTCCAGGCCTCTGTGCTACTTTGTTATGGTGAGGTGGAAAGACAAATGGTATCTTGTGAAGTTAGTCTCTAAGATTATATATACTATAACCCACAAGAAGCCAATCTTTCAAACCCCTTTTCATTTAGCCTCAGTGAAGAATATCAGTTAGCTATAGGATATACAAAAAAATCAAGCATATTCAAATAAGCATAGTCACTGTATTAGTTGACTAGAAAGGAGGGCCTTCTCATGGTAAAGTATTTCTGCTTTCACAAGAACACTTGAGAAGAGGGATTGTATCATTTGGACTTTTGGCAGATGCTGTCAAGCCCCATCACACAGAAATATTTTTAATGAAAGACATGTTCTCACAGCTCATGCTTGCTGTCAGATTATAGCCTTCAGCGCTCAATTTTTCTGGTCATTACCTGCCCTCATTCACAGGCCTATCTTCCGCAAGGTCAAGCTATTTCTTGGAATGCATCATAGTATGTAACTGACATATCCTATCCAGGAATATAAAGGTTGCTGTTACTCTACCCTACCTTCAAGGGTTTAAAAGATCTTATCTGGGTCCCCCCATCAGGAAGATGGAGGGTGCTTCCAGCCTTTGTGTAGATGGGATTTTTCTGTCAAGTCATGCTTTCCTTCCATGAGCATGGCCTTCCAAGAGCTCAATGAAATAAACATTCTGCATAGTAAACTCCTTCCCATACTTTGCCTCAATGGGAGTGCAATCCAAGGTAGAGAGTTAGTAAAAAAGAGTCTACAGCAACATTTCTAGGTATTGTGTCTATGTTGCCAAAACTGCCCATCTAGAGAAACCCATTATGGCAAGCCAATTGGCTCACCAAAAAAATCAGATGAGGTTTTCTATCACAACAATGTAAAATTCCAAATGTTTTTCACTCTGGGTAAAAATATGTGTTTAATGATCAATACATTGTTTTTTAAAATTAACTGTCTAATATTAACCTTATTATGGATTACCCATATTAAAACTAAGTTATTTTGACTACATAAAAAGATTATATATTTACATAAATATATATAATTATGATTTTTAAATATTCAAACATTTCAAATACTTGTTACTTGTTAGATATATCATTTTATTTATTTATTTATTTATTTATTTATTTAGTAGGTTAGTTAGTTAGATAGTTAGGTAGTTAGTTTCAGTAGAATCCTTGTGATTGATACTTTTCTTCCTCTTCCTAAGAAGAAAAAACTTCCCTCCTACTCCTCTTTGTCCCTAACAGATTGTTTGGTGTGATAGAGGGCAATTAACTTAACCAAGTCATTTTTCTACTTATGTTAAACAGGTGTGGGTAGGTATTTAGTTGTGTTTGCTGTGTTTCATATTAAGAGAAATAATATCAAAAGAATACAAAGCATGATATTTAGCCCATGTTGTCTCCTCTAAAAAAGTACTATGAGAAATATTTCAAAATAAGATAGATTCTAGGTCCCTTAACATAAAAGTACAAATTGACTGAAGGGGCAAAATATCTTTTCTTTTTCTTTTTCTTTTTCTTTTTCTTTTTCTTTTTCTTTTTCTTTTTCTTTTTCTTTTTCTTTTTCTTTTTCTTTTTCTTTTTCTTTTTCTTTT
>NC_034590.1:65496856-65498645 GCF_900095145.1 Mus pahari
CTCAGCCTGTACAGTTACCTTCCCCCTCCCCTCCCTCTCCTTCTCCCTCTCCCTGTCCTCTCTTCTCCTCTTTTCCTTTCTTTTCTCTTCTTAATTTAACTCCCATACATGGAACACTTCTATGTGCAAGACATATAGTTACGTATAAGATAACCTCAACAGGTGCTCTTGTATAAACTTACTGCCAAGTGGGTTATTACAATCAAATATGAAGTCAAACTAAGAAGAAAATGGCAACTGTGCCCATAAGAAAAAAAAGAGTAATAGTTGTCTTCTTCGTTTATAGTTGTTTCTTTCAAAAGTAGCTTTCTGACAAAGAGATAAACTATCATCCTGGATGACTGGGAAAGAAGCACTGGCGATAGGTATGAAGGTCATTTATGAAGCAAGGGTGATAATAGTCAACCACACATACAAAACATCTCTCATCTTCAAAATAGACTCTAATGAAAACACTTATTGACTTCCAATATGGCAGATATTTTTTATGATTCCAATAATGAATAAGTGAATTCAAGAGCATGGATATAAAAGTGGCTTAGATGACACAGCAATTGCTTCACCTTGAGGGAGAAATCCTTCTGTAAAACTATTCCCACTGAAAAAAAAAAGTTTGTATTATAATAATGTATACATAGACTTCTCACCCATCCTCACTGAAACCAATCACTTTCAGTGAAATAATTAGTACACACATCATCAATGGCTCATTCTTGTGTTTTGAAATGGACAAAGACTAACACTTGCCTACCTCCTTTGTTGGTATGGTAGAAAGCAATGCTTTGGAGTCTATGGGATATAATGCCATAACTATAAAACAAAAAGCCTGCACTGTCCCTGATTCAAAATGGAATAACACTCAATGGTATTTGCTATAACACTAGTACTGAAATATTCTGTAATCCATCATCAGGAGTAAAATGGAAAATTGTAACACTAATAAAGGAAAGGTGAGGAGAGGAGATTCTTCATCAGAGGATTGTAAATAACACATATGGTACAAGAAGATACAATGGAATTACATATGAAAGAAAGGGGACTTGAAGGTCAGAATAATTAATATGCACTGAGTCCTTGATGTTAATGTTCCTGGTTACTCATTATAATGTTTTGCAGATAAAAACCTGAAGAGCAGAGGATATATCTTGTCCATATAAGTTGACCTAGCAAGTGAAGAATGATTAGAATTTGAGCATAGATCTATCGTATATAAGCTTGATTTACATACAAGTCCTGGGGTTTTTCGTTTAATAAAAATCCATTGTTTAGAAAAGAAATGAATAAAGTCCTTTTATAGATGACCCTGAGGCAAGTTCTTACTGTGCTGCAGTTTGAATGTACTGTATTGCAGTTTTCAGTTTCTCATGTCCACCACCGCAAACTGAAAACGTGAGCACTACAGAAGGGGAGTCCTAACAGACCACCTTCATGCTTTAATGAAATTAACCTTACTTTTCTGAGAAACAAAGCCTTCCAATTGCTCTAGACTCTACTTCAAGAAGGTTCCTGTCTCTTGATGCATTACTGGGAAGCTGATGGAATGTTCAGTTCTTCCCCAAGTTTAACAAAGCTGCAATGATGTTTCCCATTCCCAGGAATCCTACTCACTCCTGCCTTTTCCTGTAAGTAAAAACACCGCCTTCAGCTCCTCACTTCTCCGCCCACAGCTCAGAGATTCCAGCTATTCCCAGCTCTTCCTTAAGATTTCTGTTTCTATAACCTATCAGTGTCAAAGACCTGATAGGATAAGTTCTAGGTGGCTTTGGTTTTTTTTTTTTTTTTTTTTTTT
>NC_034590.1:65498676-65524115 GCF_900095145.1 Mus pahari
ATGAGTTATGAACCCAGTCTTCCTTTATGAATTTGTCTAGAAAATTTTTTTTTTTTTTTTTTGCTTGTTTTGTTTTGTTTTCTTTTGTTTTTGTTTGGTTAATTGGTTGGTTTCTTGGTTGATTGTTTTGTTAGAAAAAAATCACATAGACATAGTTAATATGCGTATAGATTTTTATATTTAGCTGATTCTAATAAACTCAGGTGCAGAGACTATATATGTAGGGTTCATAAAAATTTAAATATGAGTGTTGCATGTGTGTGTTTGTGTGCGTGTGTGTGCCTGCGTGAACACAAGAATGTGTCCACAGTATCACAAGAGGGTGTAGAATCCCTTGGAGCTGAAGGTACATAAAGTCCTTAGCCACCTGAAAAGGGTTCTGGGAACTTAATTAAGGTCATCTTCAAACCAGCAGTCACTATGAACGTTGAGTCATCTGTTCTGCCCCTATTTGTGTTATATCTATACTTATCATTAGATCCCTATGATGTCACTTCACTAAAGTGTAAGTGAATGGATGAAGTATACCTGGAAAACTACTTACCATGGGAAAGCTATGTCCATTTCTTTCCTATTAGAACCACAATAGTTTTAGACATGAAGAAAACCAATAACAGTTTTAGGATGTGCCTAGGTTTGAATGCTAGCTCTGTCACTAAAGGACTGACTTTGAATAACTAATTCAATCCATAGGAAATTTAATTCTTTACTAAAACAGCTATGAATTCACAGCTGACAGGATTGTTGCAGTTCAATCTGAGATACCAGGGCCTTTTATGCAGTACATGTTCCAGACTGTTTAGTGCCTTACTTTTCATAAATGAGGTCAGTGGGTATTTAAATAGTTGAGTATGCAGTGCACTTGTTGCAACAAGAGCAAGAACCAGATTTCAGGAGCTCAATCTGACATGAGTTAATCAAAATCAAGAGTTCCACATGATGCTTGGAGCAATCCTGAGCTGAAAATTAATTGCTAATTTAATCGTTGCCTCTGTCCCCTTTTCTTAGTCTACAGGGTTTAGAATTATTTTAATTCTGGTTTTGTTTCATCATAATTGTTTGGAATATGCGTGTTTTCCTTCTTTTGTTCAGTTCACAAACATTTAATATCTATCCAGCAGCAGAGACTCTGCTTGTTTTAGGGAGTCACACAAAGGTGAGGTTCGCACAAACTCCACCATTCATCTTGCAGTCTATTTTCCTATACAAACATTGAAATGGCATAATACCAATACACTGTGAATAATTAATTATGGAAATCCTTTCTGATGTCATGGTAGCTATGCAGCAGACTTTGTATGAACATCAATGGTGGACATTTTCCAGAAAAATGCATATATGTGATAAGCTGCAAAGGGGAGGAAGTGTGTTGGGCTAGTTGCCGAGTCTAAGGCAGGACTGTGGCAATGTAGAAATAATCAAGGCTGACCAGAGACTGAAATTAAACTGGAACAAATGGCTTTATAGTTTCTCAATTAGTCTTCCACTTTGCCCTAAAGCAGTGAGTTTTCAGAAGAATATCAAGATGACCAGAAACATGGTCAAAAGAGGCAAAGTTCTTTCTTTCTGGAAAAGGAGTGTGGCATCATTCATAAAGACAAAGAACAGTTCCTACACTTTAAGCTTCCCCTAAACTCTTTTTTATTTTTAGTTTTGTTTCCCAAATAATTTTGTTTTAATTATTAGCATACAAATAAGTATACTTCCAGTAATGATTGCAATTTTATACATCCTCTTTTTATTAGATATTTTCTTTATTAGATATTTTCTTTATCTACATTTCAAATGTTATCCCTTTTCCTAGTTTCCCTCCTGAAAATCCCCATCCTTTCCTTCTTCCCCCTGCTCTCCAACCCACCCCCTCCTGCTTCCTGTCCCAGGCATTCCCCTAAGCTCTTAAGAATGCTGTCAAATGATCTCAAACCATTTCCTCTATATTGAATAGTAAACAAGTCAACCTTTTAATTCTTAGTATGATCTATAAATTGTTACTTGGAAAGAACAAGTTACTAAATATTATAAGGGTATATGAGCAGAACATTTTGAGATTGGAGAGCTTAGCCTACTTTCCAACATTTATGCTCAGGATTCCATTTGACTGAGATGGAAGAGGAGGAAGTCATACATTCTGACCAATGAGGAAGCTTAATGGGACTCATAAACATGACTAACCTTGCAAGCACCCTTAAAACTTAAGGGATATAATCTCCAGGCAATCCTTTAGTATGGCCCTGCCTCAATGTATTTCTTCCTGTTCCTATCTATAAAATTTTGTCTTTAAAGGGATTATTAATGTACTGGCATGTATTTGAAATTAAAGAGTACTCAATAGCATTTTTATCACACTAAACAGTCGCCATGAACTGGAATTACAAGAATCTAAGAACCATTCTTTATTAAGTTTTACTCCATTTGCTACTGTGACTTTCAATTATTCCCCTTGTCCATTTTAAAGGGACTGAAAAATCAATTGGACATAGACATATCATACTCCTTTCTATAAGTGCATATTTTAGCATTAGAAAGAGTGTAAATTCTTACATATATATATATATATATATATATATATATATATATATATATCAAAAAGTTAAGTGCAAAGAATATGAACTTCAATCTTACTCTTTCTTTCTATATTTTCCTCTTAAACTTTGTCTCCCTTAGCATACCATACACCTGTTAATGGAGAAAGGGCTGTTAAAGCATTGTCTAAGAAGTACTTGTAAAGCCTTTTTATACAAAAGTGATAAAGGAGATAAATTAGGCTATGGAATATATGAAGACTGGGTGAAAAAATTTTTTGTACTCCAATCAACAGGCAGTTTACTTATAATTTATATATAATACAAACAAAATGTAGAAAAAAATGACAATAAAAACAAAATAGTGAATTCAGAGTTGCTGTGTATGAGGTTTCCAAGTGTGTTTCCTGGACCAGAAGTCCTAGCTGCATCCAGAATTGCAGTATAAAATGTCATCTTTACCTTCCAAATCTTCATTAAATCAGACCATCTAGGAAAGTGGCACATTGCACAGCTGTGTATAAAGTCTTCATGTGATCTGGTTGCAATGTGTAAAAATACTTTATAAATATATAATTCCCTTTATCTCTCATAAGTCACTTCTCTCCCATGGTTACATTATCAAGATATCCTCACATGATCACAGTCAAGATTCTGACTTTAGATTTGACTATCACATGGTTAAGGATGGATGGTATTTAATAGTGCAATGATATGAGTTCTGCCTGAGTGAACTGTTTGAAAGCTAGAGGAGTGTCTGGGACTGTGAACAATTACAGCTATTCATATAGCTCTCAGTTACCATGTAGTCTTTCTCTGATGACAACTTCAGGATGTGTAGACTTGCTATGTTAGAGTAACATGTACAAAAGATAGAATTCAATGTGAATAATACATATTTCTGCATTTGAGAGGGGGGGAGGCTTACATAAGAATGGGATCCCATTGGCATTGAGAATTTGGAACTATTTCTCACCACTTTATAGGAAGGTACAGAGTATATACCACATAAGAGATTAATCAAATATTTAGAAAATATATTAGGATAAATTGTTTTAACCATCATTAAAAATATATATAAATATATTACGAGATTTTTTTTTACTTTTTCACTGAAAAATTAAATGCATGGGTTGGTAAACAAACCTGCCTCTGGTGTCACATATAGAAAAATGGTAAAATAGATCTTTAACCTCAGAATTTCACAGTCTTTGCCATAGGGGACAGTAGTTTGATGATTTTTTTTTTATTCTTAGCCAACATTTAGTTAGATATTTTATGTAAATTGCTCCTTCATATACTCAAATGGTTACTTCAGACCAAGAGTTATCATTATCACTATGCAATTTATTTATTACTTATGTGTGGTAAATGTATATTTTAATGAGGCTTTAAATATGCATTTGTGTGTACACAGATGTATGGAAGCCTGAAGTCGATACCATGTACTTTCTCCATAATTTCCACATTTTTTATTTAGTAACAGAGTAATTGGGCATAAAATTGTTTTCAAATATATTATATAGAATGGTTTGTCTTGAGGAAGAATCATGTTATTCTGTCTTTTAAGATATGACAGAGATGAAACTGATAGTTAAATATTTTAGATAGACCAATTTCCTCCCAAAGGGCACTGTGTAATAATGGAGATTATGTGGGAAGATATTAGAAACCTAAAGGGAATACCTTTCTCATGAAACAAGTATCACTGATGGAACAGCTGGGCAGTTTTGGCAAACAATGCAGTAGACCTTCCTACAGTGAAAAGTATTCAAAGGCAATTGCATACACAATTAACTCTAGCTCTAATATTTCAGGAGTGATATAGTAAAATACATTTCCAATGGATGAAGGTAGGACACAAATTATGTGTCTCAACTCTGAAACTAGTGCCTGTCATGTTCGCCATGGTGTCTATCCAAGAAGCCAGAAGAGAAGCCAAAACAGGCTGTCGTCTGGGCTGATCAGCTCTGCCTACAACATTCCAGGTGGCCCAACACAAATCCACCTAGATGCTTTCTGCCCCTCAGATGACAAATTCAACTCCAAGGGATCAAGTGTCACATTACTGAGCACTGATATTAGATGTTTCATGTCCCATAGAGGTTTAAATTCCTTCCCCCCAAAAATAGGTTAGCTCAAAAATGGTCTCCCTGACACTTAGAAGATCCTTAAACATTTTGCATTCACTATGTTTTCCCATAGTCACAGTTCTGTATGTAATTTACCACATAGGAATTATTTTCATCTTTGTGTGCATTTCATACAAATTCGTATTGATATTCTGAGCCTTATCAGTCTGTTCAGGAGATCAGAATTGCATAATTGCCTCAAGGTCAGCCTCACATGCCACAGAGATGGCATTTTGCTAACACTGCATCCCAAAATAAACAGATTAAAGAGCAAGTTAAGCCATTGCTATAGTGTCAGACTCTCAGTGAAACAGATTATGTGCAAAATTGTATTAATTCTCTAAAGTACAGTGCATATCTTAGTAGTTTTTCCTCCATTTTGTGGACAAGAAAATGAAATATTGAGAGGCTATGTAACTAAGTAAAGTTATAAACTGTATGAATCTTGTTTTCTGTTGACAAGGGTGGAGATCTTACTTAATAAAGTTTATACTTCATCTGTTTATTGACCTCCAACTCTGCACATAGACCTTCATTTACTGACATAAACAAATAACTCAGCAAGATTCACATGTTATGTATTGTACATAGGAAACACCTGAACTGATTTTATAGATAAAAAGTATCCAATTGCTAAACCATGTTAGCTGGAGTTTCTAAGATACTCCATAGATATAAGTGTTAACCCCAGCAAATAATTTATTTTCCAAATGAAATAGATTTGGTTGAGCATGATTAGTTCATATATTGTGCTTTCCAACAAAAATGTAAATAAAATCATGGATTGAGTTACCATACCATTGTCTTAAATTTGTTATTTAAGAAGAGTTTTCATAACTCAAATAGCTCCTGAATCCAAGGAAAAGGAATACTAATCTACATTCCTTTGATTTAAGTACTAAGTATTAATTTAATATTAGTAGACAGTGTAAAATAAATATATTTACTATGGCTAATTCAAAGAGATGAACAATTTAGTTATTAAGTCTAATGGATGCTTATTATAACCATGACCAGCTGTCACATTAATTGAATTGATTCCCAGTCTTAACATTGGCACTGGAACAGAAAGCTGTGTTTATTGGTAGAAGGCTTCTGAGAATGTTGTCAGGTAAAATTTAGGCTTCACATTATATTTGTATGTCACCTCAAGAACTCCATTTTTAATGTATAATGCCAAATATTATATATTTTATTAAAATATACTGTTAATTATGAAGTTCAATCTCAATTATACTTTATGTATTTTGTTGACTAAATATGACGAGGAGTCTGTCCCTATGTTTGAAATTGAGAAACTGGACAAAACAAAACTACAGTATTTCTGTGGTTGGAAAACTATCAACTACCTTGTCCTCAATTTGTACTGAGGACCACATGTGTCAGATAATATTAGAAATTGGCACATAGATGGATAGATGGATAGGTAGATAGATAGAAGATTGAGTGATAGGTGATAAAGAGATAGATGATATATTGATTGATAGATATGTAGATAGATGATTGATGGTTGATAGATGATAGATAGATAGATAGATAGATAGATAGATAGATAGATAGATAGATACATAGATACATAGATACATAGATACATAGATGACTGATGGTTGGTAGATAATAGATAGATAGATAGATAGATAGATAGATAGATAGATAGATAGATAGATAGAGAACTATATATTGAGATGTAGATAGATTTATACCTTATAATTTCTATAATGCACAATGAGAAATATTACTAAAGTCAAAGTTGCAGACAGTGAAAATGCCTACCAATGGTTCAAATCAATGAATATAAATACCCATCATCTATACAAATACTGTGTATAAGCAACTGGATATAATCTCTAATGAGTTCTTCACATCAACAGTAAGAATCACATACACTACCTTTATGGAAGAGACACAGACTTGTGATTATTAGTGCACTTACTCTATTGCAAGTGTCTGAGAAATGACACAAGTCAGGTGGATTGATTGTTAGAATCATGTTCTCTTTTGGTGGCAAAGTATAGATATTGTGGTGAACAGTGGATATTTTATGGAATACTATGATTTTATGTGAATATATACATACATTTAAATATTATATATGAATAGAATAAGCACTTTTAAGTTATGTGCATGTATGGGGAGTAAGTGAACATGAGTGGAGATGTACAAAGAAGTCAGAAACATCAGATTTCATTGGAGGTGGAGTTACATGATGCTCTGAGGCACATAATTCAAATGGTGGGAACTGAACTCAGATCTTCTGCCACAGTAAAATTTTTCTTAACCACTGAATGGCCTTTCCAGCCCTATGCATCTCATAGATTCTAATGAGCTCCCACCTGTGGAAATTTGAAGACCTATAAGAATCCAGAGACTCTTCAGAGGGCCAGGAAAGCAGGGCTAGAGGAGGATAGAAACACAAGCTAGAGAGTACAGTTACAGAATGCCTTCTTGCAAAGAGGACCCGTTTTCATTTTCTGAAAGTCACATATATTTAATCACATGTATTTAAACAGTGAGTCTCCTCACTTGTGATTCTTTCCCTCACCCTTCTAGCACATCATTTTGGAGAAAGCATTTTAATTGTCATAGGCTAGAAGTGCATAAGGGGTCAAATGTCTGCTCTGTCTATACTCCAACACCTTAAATAATCGTAACTCAAAGAATTAAGCGGGGATATTGTTAGATGAAAGAAAAATATAGAATGGTAAAAGCTTTTGAGAAAACAAAGTTTAGTGGACAGCAGGAAGTATAATTCTTTCTTACCTCTTCACAGTAGGTTACTGTGTTTTCTTTGGGGTAACTCGAAAGCAGGAAAAAGGGGTTAGCATCGCCTGGTCTGTCTTGCATAGAGCACCCTCACAGGCCAGCCTTCCTCTTCCTTGCTCAGACATGTAACAAGACAACCTTCTGCACTGGAGTTTGAGAGTGTTACTTTTTCCTTGACTCAGAAAATCCACTGCTTTCTAAACGGTTGACATTCTCTCACTATCAGACTTAAAGCTTAGTTGCTACATTCTCAGTAAGAACATTTCTGAGATACACCCAGGGAAGAAAATCCTCCAAGAAATTGTTGTTGCTGCTCATCTCCCTGCCTACCTTCCTCACTGCTCAAAGCAGAGTTTGTGATGCGTTTATTAACTGGTACTGAACTTCAGCATTAGGACTGTGCCCAAAGTGATGAGTGATGTGCTTACATGTTTAAAATATATAGGAAGTGCACATCAATTTGCCCAATGAAGGACAGTTTTCAGATAATATTTACACAAGAAAAATAACCTGAAAAATATAAACACCTAAAATCAGAAATTACATTCTCTTGCTTCAGTGTGTGTGCTAGTTTTGGAATAGGGATAAAATACATATTTATGTGGTAATCTTTAAGTCAGCTAGGGAGTCCAATCCCCATCACATGAGGTTGTCCATTCTTGTTTGGACAATACAAGCATTTGCTGCAAGATGTTTTGCCAAGATATTTTCCTTCCTTTGAAAACTAATGGCTTTGTCATCCCCAGGAGGGACCTGAGGCTATATGTGAGGGTATACAGTGGTTTTCTCTGGCAGCTACTTACTAAACTGAATATTCTTAGCTACCTTGTCAGGCCCTAGAATTGTTTGATTTCCTGCAGGAAATGTTTGCCTTTGAAACCTCCGGTGGGGAAAGAGCTTTTGCACCTCTGCTCTAGAGAATGAGTTTAACATTGTCTGCAGATGAGATTCATCCCCTGGAGGAGGTACAGAGCATCTAATGAGCTTAGGAACAAATCAAGAAACAGCAGGAAGTGGGTTCCAAATCCTGCCCACACCTTGCTTTATAGAACAAGCCTGTTTTATAGGTTTGCATAAATTGAAGTACTCATTTATACTGAATTTTTTGAGTGATAAATCAAATATATACAATTACATGGAAACACACTCAGTCACATTCTACAGTATAGATGGTGTCTGATTTTGGATCTTGTGATATATTTGCTTTAAATACTCATTAATGTGTTAAAGACCAGACACACAATTCTGTATTTTATCTCTAGTATGAGCTTTGCTTCCGACACTTTAAGGAGAGCAATTTAAATTTTTTTTAGATACATACAGACACCTCAAGGCATAAGTACATCCACCCAAAATATGGTTGTCAAAGGGCCTAGAATTTTCATTTCCCTGTGCTTTACACATGTGGTTTTGTACTGGTATCTGTTGTTTTAAAGATATATGTTATGAATATTAGAGGAAATAATATTCTGAGCCTGTAGTGGAAATAAAACATTAAAGAAAAAGATAAACTTGATAAATAGAAAGAAAGATGAAGAAAATTAGATTAAACAAAGGAAGGACAGCTATGATTATATATTTAAGCAAAAATTGCCAGATATTTGATGGGAGTTGCAAGAATATGAAGACTTGAGGGAAGCAAAGAGTAAAAGGTAAAGGTGTAATTGTATTTAAATTAAAATAATAACTAAGGAAAACAAACAAAAATGAAATATGGGTGAAATATTTTGGTAGTATTTTCAGAGATAAAATAAGGAGAATTTAAAGCTACATATACACATACATATGTACGCATGTACAAGACATCTTAATCCGAAGCATATATAGTAAAGTTGACAACACTGAAAATGGGTAAATTCATAATTATAATCGGAAATTAGAATATACTATTCATAGAGTTATTATAAAAGTCAAAATTAATGAGTATAACAATTTCCTTCTTATGAGCATGTAAGCAACTGAACTTATACCCAGTGGGTCACATACACAAAAAAGACATGAAAATAGCATGTCTTTTTGTTAGAAAGAAGTTTTGAAATGAGTGGATGGAAATTAGTGTCAGTATCAGAGGGTGACGTGACTGTAATGTGATATATATATATATATATATATATATATATATATATATATATATATATCACTCAGTATAAAAAGTAATTCTTAAAAAGAAATGTTAAGTCAAGCTACTTCATGAGAGAAAATATTAACAGTACATCTTTTCAAAAGGACTTAAGTGTAGAACATATAGCTACTCTGTACATTTTACTAATTAGATGTTATATCATCAAGTAACTTGACAAATGATGCACACTCAAAGAACATAATTCAGTAGAAAGTAATTGTCGGTATTCATCTATGTGTTAATATTAAATAAGTTCCCTATATCATGCCCAACTTCTTCTTCAAAATCATGAAAATTTCAAACATCACAAAAAAAGATAACAACCTGTAGAGAGGAAGTTTTGAAGCAACTGGATCATACATGTGGTGTTTAAATTAGAAGTAATTAAATCACCACCTCAACTTGATAAAACATCTTGGTATTACCTTTATATAGTTCAATATCAAGTAAAATCTATCACACTTCTTACTCTTATTTAGACAACAAACACAAATACCTCTAACAGTTATAGGTTTATATCAATTTCTCATGATATTAACCTATATTATATAAGTGTCACATTAATAAATAACAACTAAAACGTTTAAATAATTAACAAAAATTGTTAAACATTCTACACGTCATTTTCCAATGGAAATGAAGAAATCCATATTCACAGATGCATTAACATAGATCTATAGATTGAGAGAGAGGTAAACTAACACACAGATAAATAAATATGTTATGCTAAAGAAACCAGATATAAAAAGGATATGGGATTCTCTTCTTTAAAGAGAGAAGTCTAAAATCCAGTTTTTCAAGGTCAGAAAGGTTATCTGTTTGCTTCCTTATTATCACTAGGAAAAACAGTCAAGAAAAAGTATGATGTTGGAGGAAGTGCATGTACTAGGGATTTTACTGTCGGAACTTTTAAAATTAATGACTTGCCTTAGGTACCTTGAATGAGAATTTTTTATTGATTATTTTATTTATCTGCATTACAAATGTTGTCCCCCTTCCTGGTCTCCCCTCTGCAATACCCCTATTGCATCCCCACTCTGCTTTGCCTCTAAGAGGGTACTCCCCCCATACCCACCCAATCCTGCCTCACCCCTCTAGCATCCCCCTTCACTGGGACAAGAAATTTCCACAGGTACAAACACCTCTCCTCCCATTGATGCCAGATAAGGCAATCCTCTGCTACATATGTAGCAGGAACCATGGACCCACCCATGTATACTCTTTGGTTGGTGGTTTGATAGAGTCCACTCAATTGAATTGCTATGCTGCCACAAATCCATGGCTTTATTAATTAACACAACTAATTTATTCACATCTTCCTTATTGTCCACAAGCTATACTAGTATAGAATTTCAATGAAGGAACTATTTCATGCAGAATGAGATTTTTTGACAATTAATATGATGTGGAAGATTTCATGGTACTTTCATTTGCAAAAACAAACCACAACAACCAACCAACAAAAAGGTATTCTTTCTAGACAGTTGATTGCATTTAGGATGCCTGGGCCAGCTGCTTCTGACTGCTGCATGTTCTTTAAGGAAAGGTTCTACCATCTTACATCAGAGCACATCTTGTCTGTTGATAAGAAATCCTTTACACAAACATAGGTCTAAAATATGACCAAAATTGGGTGGTCCATAAATTGCTATAATTTATATACCTTCTGTCTTAAAACCACACATCCTGAGGTGGAAATAAAATGCTGGGTTAATTATTCTTCCTCTGTACTGAAAGTGAATATGAAGAAAACAATACTGTTTTGTCTCAGACATAGCACCATTTCTAAGAGGAGTGTGAGAGGTTTTCAATGCTATAGAATAGATGCCCATGAAGCAGCATTGTCTTAGTGCTTTATATTTGACTCCACAGTGGATAAACTTTATTCTAGCTTTACCAATTGCCTGTTCCTCCTTTAGGTGCTTTACATAGAATGCAGTTGATTTGAGTTCTGCTTGCCAACTGAAACCTGCCAGCTAAGCTATAGAAAACATTATTTCATGTGAAACATTAAGAATGATCCCTATTCCTAGTTTATCTTTATAAAACTAATTACACATGCAAATTTTACTGATCGACTCAAATTGATCATTTTATTTCATAAAGTAAAACATTCCTTAAAGACATTTCTCTTTTTATTCCACAACATTCAACCTGTGCCATGTGTGTCAAAGGGCTGGCATTTCAATTGGTATAGTTGAACTACACATATAAAACATTTATCAAATGAGATAGGTTACTCATTTTGTTGTAGAGAAAGAACGAATTATGTTGTTTGCCTCTTTAGGTTATTATACAAAAATAGTCCCATACCATCCATATAGATGCCAGGTATTTTACATAGGTTTTATCCAGGAATTCAATGATGTTAAATTCATTTCCTTCCATGACTATCAAAGAGAATGTCTAGAGTAGCAATGACTCTGTCTTCATGATCCTGCAACTACCCATCAATGCAATTTCTACTTATTGGAATAGAAAAACCAACTAAGTCTTTTTTTTTTTTTTTTGACTGATTTAGAACATTCTCTTTGTATGACAACATAAAATAAATACCTGTTATAAAATGGCCTTTGGGAAATCTATCTATAATGGCAATTCAGTGCCATACTGTCCTTTTCTGGATAAATATATTTAAAATACCCAGTTGAGAGACGTAACAAAGCATAATACCTCACTAAGGAAACTTTCTTCTATCAGTCAGTGTCATGTTACTGAAGAGAGCCCTGGGCATTTGTAACTTTGACTGTTAGAGCTGTTTGTAAAATTCACTGTTTATTTCCAACGGAGCACAATTAGACTGAAATTCCAAAGCTGCATACCAGGTATGGGAAAGAGGAGCAAAGGAGGAGTGGCTGCCTAATTGAAGTAACGGGATTCTTACCTTCCATAGTTAGCCGGGTGAAGTGTAAAACATTAATCGCAATGCTCTGTAATGCTGGGTAATTGCATGTGGGGAGCTGCCTTTATCTGCTCCCAAATCTCACTGAGAGTGTCAGCTCCACAATGCCACTTAGATCCGCATTGATAGAACTGATTATAATAAGGCATTTCCTTTGCGTACCCAGAGGTTAAAAACTCCAAAGCAATTTTCACAAATTGTAATATTCTAGGGTGGATGATATTTGGAGTATAATTTCCATGCCTTTATAATTTCTTTTCTGTTTGGAAATGTTTGAGAATTTTCTTGTCGATGGGCATTGATTCTCACAAAGAGAACAACATGTTATGCGTCCTTGTATACTCTTTGCTTTCAGAGAGCATGGTAATTGTTCTGCTATGTGTGCCCTGTCATCTTCTTCAACTCAGTGATAGTTTAAACTTGTCCTTTACCCACCAGGACGTATGAAAATGATTGGTTCTGGTTTGCTAATTATAGTAATTAGTGTTTGGGGAAAAGCATGAAAGATGGAAGTTTGGGTTCACACGTTACAAGTTCATTGCTGCATCAATTTCTGTGTACTTTATGCAGAAGTTTATGAGTGGAAAGCACATTATTAAGTGTATCTCTCAAAGCTTAAGCTGATCACTGTACATAGCAGTTAATTAGATGTGTGGTCTAATGATTGGTTAGGATTTTCAGCTCTCATATTGGATGTTTAACATTTCCACCTGCATTTTGCAATCAATGCATCAGGTTACCTACCAAGAGCAGTGCTGAGATTATGAGTATTTACTAACTATTTGTTTAATGAATGATAGTATCATGTAATCATCACCCTGAACAGAAACTATGGGCACCCAGCTTAGTCATTATTTGGGAATAATGGAATTGTTTGTGGAATTTTTTTTCAATGGTTTGAGACAGAGTCTTGGTATGTAGTACATACAGGCTTCAAGTGAAAGAACAACTTGACTAGGTATATGTACTAAAATTACAATCAGAAATTACTAAATGTAACCTTTATCAGGGTTTAGGTACACTGCTTGTCCAACAGCTTAAGAAATAAGTGTGACCACACAGATGTCATTCACTCCTATGGTCTATACTTTATCCACCAGATTAAAAAAAGAGAAATTCACCAGCAAAATTGTACTTGCTGACTTTTCCATCAAAGCTCTAGTATATACACCCTAAACTAATTCCACAGCGAGTGTGGAGGCATTGTTGTCAGAATGCCTACAGCTTAGAGTTTCAAATGTGGGGACATTTCATTTATCACCTGGCCATAAATACACAGCATACAACCTAGCTAATATATTGCTATTACCCAAATGTCTGAACCTGACCTCTTGGCTATAGGAGTACTCTTGCTTCTATTGCTACCACTGGTTCTAGAGTTGTATTCATTGCTCATATAAATATTATCCATAATATCACATGCTTTTTCTTATATCACATTCTGTAGGGATCCTGGCCAATGTGGAGTTGATATTGAGAAAAATTCCTTGCTAATAGAAAATAGAGCCAAGTGTTAGTTTCGCATCCTATGCACAGTTGGCCTAGCTGGATGTTCATTCTCCCTGTAGGCTTTTTCTTACTCCTAAGAATGTTTTGTTATTTATTCAGAAGCTTCTTAATTTCATGTAATCCTGTTCGTCAATTCTTGGGGATTATTTCCTGTGTTATAAGATTCATGCTTAAAAAGTCCATGCGTGCCTGTATCTTGAAATGTTTGTTTTTTTATTTTTTTCTAGTTTTACTTCAGTGGCTTCACTGTTTCATGTCTTACATTAAGGTCTTTAATTTATTTTGAATTGATTTTTCTGTAGAGTGACAGATAGACCTTATTTTCTTCTACCTCATTGGAGATTATCTGAAAATAGAGAACGAGAATGAGGAATCCTATTACAAAAACAATTACAACAATAACAATGATAGTAAGGAAGTACTTCCTTTTTTAATTTTTGAAAACAGTAGATTTTTTTTAAACTGTTAAGGTACAGTCATACCCTGAAATAAATTCTTTACATTTATCCTTATTACAGTAAGACATGTCGAATACATAGAGTCCAGCAAATTTGGGTCATAAATTACTATTTTCAGTCAGTTTAATCTCCTACCTAGAAAAGTACTAATTTTTTATTTGTTTTTAAACTAAGGTCATTTGTAGTCATCTCCTAATTTCCTGCAACCTGTTTATGAGTCTAGCAAAAATACTTTTCTCCTTCCATGTTTACCATTGGTTTCATATGTCATTGGTAACCCTATATTCACAAATAGCTGAGTGGTGTGAGAAGATGCTGGCTCCAGCATAATTCCTGTTTAAGACTGTTGTACTTATCACAGAGTTGAAAGGCAGAGAGCTCCATGTCTGAGAATATGGCACTGAGGCCATTAATGAGCTGGTGGCAGAAAGCCAGTCTCAGAACTTGCTTTGGAAATGCGCAGGTTTTCCTGTATGTTTGTCAGACCCCTCCCCTGGAGTTCTACCATTATGGCATAATGAATGTTATGAAGATACACCAAGAAGGAATGTGGCCTGGATACTGGACAATGGAGACTTAAAAGAACTCAGATAGCCCAGTTCTTTGGTAACCACCCATGGATAACATTTCCCTGAAGATTAGAGAGGAGTTAATGAAACAATCCTCATTGGCAAATGAGGTCAGTGATTTCCAGCCAAGACTATGGAAGGTCGGGCTGGCAGAGAAGAGGGCAAAGAGATTGGGTTGGGCCTCTTACAAATAAAAGAAAGAATGGAAGAGCAGATTCACACATTGGGCAAAGATGGTACAAGCCTCAAAGGCATCCATGGTTGGAATGAGTTTGTACACCCCTGAGGACAGCTGTGCTGAAGTTGTGGGTTTCAGCTTCCTCTGTGTCCCCAGAGTCATTGACTAAAGAGTTGGCTGTGCCACAAAAACAAACAAACCAACAAGACAAAAACAACAACAAAAAAAGAAAACAGGTGGATTTCCCAGTGACAATTTTACCAGAAAGTGTCAACCACTTGCTAGTCTTCAGGGACTGAATCCAGCCTGTAGGGGATGCATATATTAACATTCACTCTGCGACAGATGGAGTTTGAAGAATGGTACACATAGTAAGTGATTTCATGATCACAGTGACCTTAAGCTCCATTCTTATGTTCATCCCCACAGAACTGATTAAGAAACTGAAGTGCACAGACAGACATTTTTCTGAGGCATAAAGCTATAAAAATCTCAGTGTCCTGCATTCTCTCACCACACCTTTGCTCAGATGCCATGTGTGATTGAATACAATTATAACAAAGAAATACAGACCTTCCGCCCACTCCCTGTCCTGCTCTAAAGGACTGAATCTTGTGTAGAGCCATGTCATTCATACAGGCTTTCACTGACTCCAGGGGATGGATCAGTTTCCTTCACTGACTTATCCCAAATGTTTAGAGGAAACATGGTGAATTCTCAAGAGAGGATTTATGGCTGATAAGCAAATGAATAAATGGTGAACACAAAGTAAAGCTGACTTTCAGACACAGGTGGCTGCTGAGTCTATGTCTTTGTGCCTACTGACCATGCCCAGTTCCTCTCAGAGGTGGGCTAATCACTCTTGTTTTGCAGAGGATAGGAGTGCACATCTATGTTACTTGACTTGTGGGCCACAATTGCATGTGAGGCAATGTAACTGATTGTGGGTTAAAAAATGTTTGGCAGTAATGAACATTTTCTTCAATCAAATGGTCAAAACCAATTTAAACCAAACAGGTAATGGACCAAGTTTCTCTCTCCTGATTCTCCTGGCTATATCTACTAAACGTCAAGAATACAGAGAAGCCTTTCCATGTCAGAAAATACATTTATGATTTATTATCAAAAAGCATTTGGATATTATACCTATTTATATTCCTGGGTTCACACTAAAATTTCTCATGAGAGAAAGATCACAAGGATAAATGTGTCCAGAAATTTGGATCTGAACTCACTACTGCCAATGCTGTGAAGGAAGAGGAGGTACTAGATCCCTACCCGACTCCTTATCTCTACCCTTATCTTCTCACCTCAGTGCTTCAGGTCTGGAACATTATTCCTGTTCTCTCTTTGCATAGCTAATCACATGGGTCTCTATAGCATCTTCTGGTAAGGCTGCTGTTACTCAGCTAACACCAACTTAGTTGGTCTTTCTACAGTAATGCTACACTCTGGTAAAGTTTGCATGAAGAGATTCTAAAGTCCATGTTGTTTAATTCAATGAGTTCTCCTATGATGGACATAGAGAAGGTTCTGAGGAAACCTAAGTAGACCTTAAACATCCCCTAAATGCTTTATAAAATAGACCAAGCTTTCATCCATGTGGAGTTCATGCTGGCCAGCTCACAATGCTGAAAACTTTGGGAACCATTGCTATATATTGTTCTGCTTGAATTATTCAACAATCAGAGCAAGCTTCTGTCCTCCGCCCTTAGTCCCATGCCACTTAAAGAGCTAACTGAGAAAGCAGAGCTCAAATTATAGAATCCTCTGAACCATTGCAAGCCTATATTTTAACCTGAAATCCCCTTCAACTGTCTGAAGTCACCATAATTGAAGCCAATTGAATCTGAATTTGAACATGTCTGGGTTGTAATAATACAGCCAGGGCTGTGTTTACCACATACAAAAAAATTCTAAGCAATATGGATTATTTACTAATGCAATGAGAGCCTTTAGAAAGTGATTCATATTTCACAGATTGGAGGAAATAGGACCTTGAAAGATCTAATTACATTTTTGTATTGATATTTTTGGAAAATTTGTAGTAGCAATATACTAGCTCATAAACCCCACCAATGAACTAATCTGAAATTTAAATCAAACTAACTCATATTGGTCTAGTTTTGATGATTCATACTTTGTGAGGTTTGTAAGAACAACAATATAATCTTCTTTATACAAAACTAGTTTAATTTTTCATAAGCATCCTGAGGTTAAAAACCATCTTGAGAGAATAGCATGTAATTGAATCATCTTAGACCAAAAAAAGAAGAAGGTAATGATGATTTCAATACAGTGCAGGCTTCATGCTGTCCTTCCTGCTTCCTTTACAGTTACATCAGCAAAGCTAAGATTTCTGGTTGAAAACAAATTGGAATTCAAAGTAAATCTTGGAGGAGAACATTTTGATATGACTACAGAACTCTGAAAGCAACTGTTACTCGTTGTTGAAGTATCTCTGTCCTGCTGCTAGAAAAGGGGTGAGTGGATGAGAAACAACAGAAAGAAACAGTAATGAGAGGACCCTGATGGAGAACAACAACGACAAAATCACATTCCTTCCCTAGAGGTACATTCATTCATTTTTTTCTTATGTCCAAATGGTCACTGAATGTATAACATGGACCATTCTCTAAGAGCACATGGATCTAGAAATAAATAAGGCACACCACCTACTCTTAAGCATCTCATAGTACAGAAGTCATCAAAAAGAGTAATTATTTAAAAATACATAATGATAATTGCCAGGATGAAGGTGATATGACTAACGAGGTCTGCCTGGTCCAAGAAGTCAAGTAAAACAATCTGGAAGACTTAATGTTTGTTCTGTACCATCACAAAAGGTGGGAGAAATATCCCATTTGAAAAACAACAAGCAATAGCTTTAGAAACTAGCATCTTGAGACAGAGTCATTAGCATGTGCAGAGTTTGATTTTAAATCAGGCAGGATACAGGTTGGCTGATATTAACAGAAAGCAACCAACAACAATAGTTTGTGCAAGATTCCTGACTGGTAGAGTTGTAAAGAACTGTCTCTTGCCACTTCTCTTCTGTCTCTGGACATGGCCCCAGTTCTGCCCAAATGTCAGCGATGTAGATGCAGCAGCTTACGAGGATGAGGAGGAGACAGCCAGCATGCTGCACAGTTATGTGCCTTATTTTCAAAGCTTAATGTTCTCCAGCTACGGAGCAGCCTTGAGTTTGTAGTATTCATTCTTGGGCTCAGCATTAAGTGGAAACCCTGTTATTGTGAGGAGGAAAGTGATTGGTTTTGGAAAAAGATGACAGCTTTGCTTATAAGCAGGATAAAATGGAATGCTCAACAAATCCTTCTACGTGACTTAGATTGAGATACCAAAAGGGAAGTGAAGCATGGGTGAGAGAGAATGGTGTGAAAGAAAGTTAGAATTAGAATTGTAGACCACAGGATGGATCTTTGATGACTAAAGAGAATTTGACTGTGCCCTTAAAATATACTAGGTCTGATTCATGTACAATCTTAATCGAACTTCACATAATCCTATAAGCTGCACTTATTAATATTCCCATTTTATTTCATACTCTGTGTATTGTGAGTATATGTTCTTTTGTGTACATATGTGTTTTCAGGTGTGTGTCTCTGTGTGTGTGTGTGTGTGTGTGCACATAGACACACAATAAAAATAGATGTGTGATCTCTTCCTCAATCACTCTCTATATTAGTTTTATGGGCAGAGTCTCTCACTGAAACTGCACCTTGCTGTTCTGACTAAATTGGATAGCCAGCAATCCCCATGGATTCTCGTGTCTCGGATTTTACAACACTGGAATTACAGGTGCATGCCATATAGCCCTCTTTTTATGTGGGTATTAGGATTGAATTCTGGTCTTCTTGTATTCATAGCAAATTCTTTACTGACCAGACATCTCCCCTGACCTATTAATCTCATTTTAAAACAAAGTAACAAAGACAGCAGAGTTAGTAATTTGCTAATAATTTTGCTGCTAGTAAATACAGACCTACTATTGGCACTTAATTTTGACTCACCCTAGAGACAGAGTTCCCAAAAGCTTGTCATAGCAAGCAGCTGAAAATATTTCCCTTCTCCCCTGGGTATGTATAAACTCTCTGTGCATTTCTTTTGATAAGGCATCTGGATGCAGTTAGCAAACTTCATCTGGTCAAGGATCAAAAGGGCTAAGAGAGAGTGAGAGGAGCCTTAAGAGCTTATACTGCAAGACAAGACAGAGTCTGAAGATTAAGTCTGGGCATTTCATCTCACGTTTTCATTAAGTTGTAACTCTGTATATAAAGAAGTTAATTATATGGTGCTTTAATCCTGTATAAAAGGTCAAGCAAGGCCAGTATTGTGTAAGGTGTTAAGGCAATTCTTGAAGCAGAGATACATTTGAAATGGATCAAGATAAACCATGGTGTTTCCATGAAGCACTCTTGACAATAAGAATCAATTATTTCCAATGAGACGGTTTAAGTCTGAGGAGCAGATCTCTCGCCCTACTGTAAGCACACTAATCTTGCTAAGGATAAGCTGTGATTCTCACCTTTAAATTCTTCAGTTTTTCAGCAATGTTTGTTTTTAATGTATGCAATTATAAATATCAGGTTAAAATGAAATGGGCAATGAGACAAAGGGCCTTTAGAAAGTGCTACTGTTGCATCTTTAGCAGATTGCCTTTTAGTGGTTTTAGCAATTTATATTTGTGACTGCTTTCCATAGATTAGAATCATTGCACATGATTTTTTTATGTTCATGTTTAAAGATTTTGTTGTGGCATAGACTTTCTACTCCCACCTTCCTTCAGCCCACTTATCATTTTACTCTAGCCACCAACTGGAACAGACATTCTTTGGGAATCCTCAAGCAAGCAACTCCTGCCAGGGAAGTAAATGGATCCCCCTCTCCTGCCAGAAAATTTATATGGAACCAGTCATAATCCTGTAATCATTCTGATTGATTCCTTGGAGTTGAGCTAGAATAAGCTTCCCTGCCTAGAATACAAAATTCTCTGGTCAGAAGGCCCCATATTTACCTGTTTTTGAACATGTACTGTGTGAAGAAGTATGACTTTGAACTACAGAAGCTAATAAATGAACCTGCCAAACCAGTAAGATGACTCAGTAGATAAAGGTGCTTGTGGCCCAGCCTGATGAACTGCCAAGTGTAGAGAATGGACCATATTCTCCTTAAAGCTCAATGTTATACCTATAAACTTTCTAAATAATATATAATATGAAGAGGATTTTGCAGGATACATGAGACTTTTCAAGGATCTAATAAGTGAAAGACACACTTAAAGGATGCCTTAGCATAAAATCCTCCAAGGAATAGAAGTTATAATAGCCAATTTTATGTTACTGTGACAAAATGTCATGTCTAGAAACAGCTTAATGGAAGACAGAGCTTATTTTGACTTACAATTCCATTGGGAAAGTCCATAATGGAGGGAGAAGTAGGGCAGCAGGCAAACAGACCAAGAAACTAAGACACCACATCTCAACCACATACAAGAAGTAGGAGAGAGTAAGCAGGAAAAGAAGGCTAGATTAGACCCTCATAATTACTACCCCCAGTGATACACTTCCTTCAGAAAGGCTATAACTCTTAAAAGTTCCATAACCTTCCCCAAAGGTGTCACTAACTAAAAGCAAATATTTAATATGTGACCCTGTAGGGAACATTTCTTATTCAAGTACACAGAAGCAGTCTAAAATTAGTGGATGCTATGGTCTGAACATGTAGAGGTACTAAGCAATGATACCAGGAGAAGAATGGAGGACATTCAAACTCCAGGGCATGAAATAAAGACATTACACCATGAGTAATGGGGAATGTTTAAGAAGTGGGCATTATAAATATGAACATTCTAAAATCTGTATTCCCATGTTGATCAGCTAAAGTTAATCCCAATTAGCATATGGACAAAGAACGGAAAGTCCGCCTTTCAAAATTGTTCTTATTTCTTATGCTCTGTGTGTTTTCTTTTAATCCTGCACACTCATTTTGGAACATCCTACCTCTTAGGCACAAGCTAACAAAATTATCTCAGAAAAGAGAACTATGAGTTTTTATTCAGAGAATCTTCTGGGTATGATATATGCTTCTACATACTTTACTCGTCAAAATAAATGACATAGTCTCCATTGATTATGTAATGACATGGATGCTCAGGATTCTTGCTTAAGGACACTATCCCTTGGAGAGGATAGCAGGTATTTTGAGGAATCATGCAATCTACTTCAGAAGATAATTCAAGGTCCAATACAGATACAGAAATCATGGGGAACAATTAAGAGATAGCTTGATATATAATTAAGGCAACTCTGAACTTTACAATATGTTTCAAGTTATTGGTTTGATATATACATATATATTCTGAATTTAAAAACAGTAAATAAATGGTTAAATTTATTTATAAAAAATCACTTTTCCATTACCATTTAAAAATGCCTTACTTAAAATAAGATCATCAGTATTACACAACTAGTTAGTTTTTAAGAACAATTGAAAGTAGAATGTTCAAGTTTGATGTGAAAACATCAAGGTTTCTTTTTTTCTTCCACTGTGTACTTGACAGGATAGACAAGATATTAGACAAGAGACATTAACAGAGTCTATTGAGAGAACTGGAGTGATCATGACTCCCTGCCCTTGGAAAGATAGCTATAACATATCTGTAAATAGACTATTTCCCCTGACAATCCATGCCTAGTTATAATTTATATTGCATAACTACTTCATAAGGCATGCAGTGTCACCAGGGTCAGACCTGCGTTACTGGTGCAGAGGAGTCAGCTGGTGCTCAATGAAGCTCACTAAGTTGTTTTAAGGTACAGATAATGTTAAACGTAAGTGCAAACATTGGGATTCCTGCCTATAACACTAACCAGGCAACACCACAGTACTCAAAATGCAATCACCTCTCTGACATTATTACCTTTATACTTATCATTTGTTGTTCTAATGGATGAAAAAAGAAACCTCAGTTTATTCCATGTCTACTTATCACAAATCCTGTACCATGAAGGCATAATAACATATATTCCCTATAAAAAGAGAAGTCAGTACTGTTTGCATTGTATGAATATATTAGATGGAAAAATGAAACTAGTTTCATGATTTAAGCAAGATTTTTAATTTTCTTTCATTATATAAAAACAATTTTTATCTGTGTATCTTCAGATCTGACTAAACAAAAATAACTTATTCTTTTAATCAGATTTTTTTCCTTTTAATTATTTTATTAAATATTTTCTTCATTTACATTTCAAATGCTATCCCTAATGCCCCCTATACCCTCCCCCCACCCTGCTCCCCTACTCACCCACTCCCACTTCTTGGCTCTGGCTTTCCCCTCTATGGGGCATATAAAGTTTGCAAGGCCAAGGGGCCTCTCTTCCCAATGATGGCTGAATACACCATCTTCTGCTACATATGCAGCTAGAGACAGGAACTCTGGGGGTACTGGTTAGTTCATATTGTTGTTCCATCTATAGAGTTGCAGACCCCTTCAGCTCCTTGGGTACTTTCTCTAGCTCCTCCATTGGGGGCCCTGTGTTCCATCCAATAGCTGACTGTATGCATCCACTTCTGTGTTTGTCAGGCACTGGCATAGCCTCACAAGAGGCCACTATATCAGGGTCCCTTCAGCAGAATCATTCTGGCATGTGCAATAGTGTCTGGGTTTGGTGGCTGATGATGAGATGGATCCCCGGATGGGGTAGTCTCTGGATAGCCCATCCTTTCATCTTAGCTCCAAACTTTGTCTCTATAACTCCTTTTATGGGTATTTTCTTCCTTATTCTAAGGAGGAATGAGGTATCCACTCATTGGTCTTCTTTCTTCTTGGTTTTCTTGTGTTTTGTACATTGTATTTTGGGCATTCTAAGTTTCTGGGCTAATACCCACTTATCGGTGAGTGCATATCTAGTGACTTCTTTTGTGATTTGTTTAGCTCACTAAGGATGATATCCTCCAGATATATCCATTTGCCCAAGAATTTCATAAATTCATTGTTTTTAATAGCTGAGTAGTACTCCATTGTATAAATGTACCACAGTTTCTGTATCCATTCCTATATTGAGGGACATCTGGGTTCTTTCCAGCTTCTGGCTATTATAAATAAGGCTGCTATGAACATAGTGGAGGATGTGTCTTTATTACCAGTTGGAACATTTTTTGGGTATATGCCCCGAAGTGGTATTGCTGGATCCTCTGGTAGTACTATGTCCAATTTTCTGAGGAACCGCCAGACTATTTTTTGTCAGACATATAGTTAATTTACTCTTTTTTTTTTTTTTCAGAAAATGTTGTATTTAGGCAGACATGAATTTACTCAGAACATACTTCATTAATAGAAAGTTATCTACAAAATTTGGGTTTAGATTGTAAAGGATTTCTTCCTAATTTTCTTATACTTGCATCTAAAGGAGGCTCAGTGAAAGCCATTTAGTAGCTTGAGAATGCTCAATGCTGAGGAGAATGGATACAAACAGTCTGTACTTCCTAGTTACTCCTTTAACAAGACAAATATCCAGGTTTTAGCTACTCTAGGTATAAAATTATCACCAAATAACTGAGTCGATATCTCTATGATAGTGTGAGTATTGTATTGTGTTATTTTAATTAAACAGTACATTTATAAAATGCTTAATATACCTAGCATGGTTGGTTTTGTTACCTTGTCATGTATATTAAACCATACGTAGATCTCATGAGTAACAAAATCTTGAGTACAGAATGGTCAGATATGGTCCTTAACTTCAATGATCTCACAGTCTGTATTAGTAATATTTCTGTTGCAGTGGGAAATCACTGTGGCCAAATGGTCAAGCACACTTTGGAGGAGAGAAGTTTATTTTGCATGATGGTTTCAGAGATACAGGGTCTGATATGGCAGGGAAGACGTGGCAGTGATCAGAGAAAGCATGGCAGCATAAGCAAGAGGCTGGTTGATCATACTTTTAGCCAACCATGGCAAGCAGAGGAAACAACAAACTTGGAGGAGACACCACCCTCAAAGCCTTGCCCACAGTGAAGTGCTTCATCTAGTAAGTCACCATCTGCTGAAGTTTCCCTGACCTTCCTAAACAGTGCCACCAAGTGGCGATCAAGTATCCTGCTATGTGATGCCCTGGGTGACACTTCTCATTCGAGCTTTACACAGTTTCTGGCACAACTACGACCACACTACTCTAAAGCTCTCAGCGCCGTGCAAGTGTGAGGCTGGAATCTAAAGAGGAAGACGGACAGAGGGACCCAGAGGAGTCTTCGTGTCAGTTTCAAACTCGGTTGTTGAATACCTACCTCCAGCTGGAACAACTTCTCTTCATTTTACAGTTTTCTGTTTTTAACCAATTGTTCTTTATGCTACACACTCTCAAATATTTATCATTGCTCTCTGCTTTGAACATCAGATTGTATTAATATTATTCCTACTTAGACTTGAGGAACGGGAAAGAATGGAAGTTACACAAAGCCTCAAGCATGTGGATAGGTAACAGTCTTTGAAGTCTCCCTTACCCAATCATGTAGACAGGGTACTTATATCCTTTTTAAGTGTTGTGGCTGTGTGAATGGTGAGCACTCTGAAGTATTTTTTTTTCCATTATTGTTTCCCATGTGTACTTTGCAAGGAACTCAACTGCAGTTTCTCTAGTGACTGCTGAGATCAGCTTCCCCTTTTCATTTTCCTTGTAAGATTTGATCTGCTTGTTAAAAACGTTCCTTCCTTCCACTCTGATGAGGTCCTTATCAGGAAAGGAGGCATTGATAACCCTCGGAGGAATGTCTGGAGCTGTCAGTGAGTGCTCTGCCTTGTTATTTCTTCCCTGAGTAGAGTGTTCAGGGTAGAAACAACTGCTCTCCTTTTGGCACTTGCGCTCCTGCATTCGTTTCTCCATGAGGGATGCATGGCAGCATCACTTCCAGGCCACTAAACAAAAGCTCCTTCAAGTGCAAAGGAAAATGAGTCTTTAAGAGGCTAGAAAAAAGAGGATGAAGATAAAAGCAGTTCAGTGTTAAAAGATGCTTCTCCCAAGAGCCTTCCTCAACTCAGCTGAAATATATGGAGCAGCTGTCAGAGCTACAGTCAGATGAAAATGCAACAAAATATAGAGACTAACTAACACTTTAGCCTTTCTAATCCTTTTCCATGGTGCACAAAAATCCACCATGTCAGCTATATTTAGTAACTTTGGACAGGCGTAAACAATAATTCTCTTCCTCCTCTTTCTCCTCCTCCTCCTCCTCCTCCTCCTCCTCCTCCTCCTCCCCTCCTCC
>NC_034590.1:65524364-65557415 GCF_900095145.1 Mus pahari
TCCCCTTTCTCTCCCTCTTTCTCTCTTCATCTTCTTCTTAGAATGGCCCTGTATATTCACTCAGAGGTAATGAGCTTTCACTGGTAGCTTCACAGACACAAGCTTTTTGCTTGTTTCATTTTGTTTTGATTTTCCATGAGTATAAGTATAGTAAGTTTGACCTGGAAAATAGCTCTCTTATTCACTGCAGGGCCAGCACAGAGAATTGCTTAAAGGCTTTCTGAAAGAGATTGGGTTCAATGTGAACTATAAAGTCTTAATTTCACTGATATGAAGCAAAGCTGCATTTAACACTTTGTAAACAACTTAATCTACAGCTATTGTGACCATGAATTTTGATGGTCACCTTGATTGGCTTAAGAAGCAGTGAGATTGTTAATGATGTCCATCTTTGGGCATGTCTCTACCACTATTTTCAGATGTTTTACAAAAAAAGGTAAAGAAGACTCACCCTCCCAGCAGAGACCTAGCCAACATTGTTCTTTCTCTGCTTTCAAATACATGGAGATGTGAACAACTGTTCTTATACTGCTATGAACTGTAGCTGACCTTGTGGCCATTACTTCTCTGCCATGATAAACTATGTCTGTTGGCCTAGGATCCAAGTAAACTCTACTTTGTGCACTTTGCATGTTTCCCCTTGGCATTTAGACACAACAAGGAGAAAAGCACAATATGTTGATTAAAAAAATCATCTGCTTGTATCTATTTATTACTAGCTTGGCATGATACTAACACAATTCATAGATATTATATCTCCCCAGTTCTGACTGCTTGCTAGCATATTTCTTATTTGTGTTACTTGCTTTTATTTTCACATAACTAAACTTCTTAAGTTATGTAGCCTTTCCAAAGTCAAAGAAATAACATACATAGTTTTGAACATGATTTTGCAAACACAAATCATTGATCATTGTTATGCACAACACACTTGTCTCACTCATAGGATAATACTCTTGAGATTTAACATTCAAAGATGTGTTCTTTAAATTTTAAGACCAATCCATGTACTCCATGGGTAATAAGACAGAAGCCCATAAATGACAGATTTCTGTGTTAACTACTGTCCACTGTTCAAAGAAACTTCTTTTACAAGGCCTGAGAGCTGCACTAATCTATGGCTGTTAGAATCAAATTTGGAGGACAGGGTTTTTACATATATTTATAGTTTTGTATAGTTTTAACACATTTTTTTAATAAAAGGATCAGAATCCATCTCCTCACCGGAGCTAGAGGTCATCTTTGTGACAGGTGTTCTTTGGATGCCATTTACTTTGTAAACACATTATCTCATGTAGTTCTCATAGTAGTTGCACAAGAACATGAAATCCCTAGTTCCAAAGAAAGAAGGCTGAAGTTCACTGCACCATGTCATGAATCCTGAGTACTAGTTTACAAATCCTGAGTAACTGAAGTGGAAGTCAGATTAAGGTGTGCTTACTATAAGCATCTGTAATTTTCTCCACAATCCACATACGTTTCAGCCTAGTTCTTCCTATGACGCACCTGGATATAAAATCTAGAAATCTGGCAGACCAAATTGGGCACACTTGCACAACAGCAGTTGTCTACTAGGTAACCATTTAGTCACTGATGGCACTTTGGTAATAGTTTTACCTGACAAATGTCTCTTAGCTTCACTCCAATAAGGTTACTGTTTGCCCTGCTCCTAGTCTCAGAGGATTCAGAAAAGCAATGTAGAAGCTCACAGTTTTCAGCCAATGAAATGAATATTTTTGCCTCTTGCTCTTTACTGCCCATTACATTTGAATTTCTTTGAAATAATACAGTTTGAATTGGACACTCCTTTCAGAAAAATTAACTTAGAAACATAAGATCAATCTTTGTATATATCCATGTAGTATTTGTATCTGTTCATTATCATAAAATGAGAAAGGTACTAATTGGTATATCAAGCAAAGTTATCTGTAGACTCTCATAACACGATGTTCTTATACATACCCAGATGCAGGCACACTCCTGAAACCCCAGGTAGGAAAGCTTAGGCAGAATGATCATGTGTTGCAGACTAGTGTATGACACTCATGTATATCACAAACTCCAAATGCATTCTGACTGTGGCTGCTTTCCCAACCTATCAGAATACATTCTCTACTTAAATGCAAAATCATTAGTAGGGCACAGTGATATTGCTGTACAAATTAAGCATGCAGACCATCCTTTATCTTGATGCTTCTATTTATAACCATGAGCATTTAATTAAGAAATTAATACTGAAATTTTTAACAGGAAAACTTTAGAATAGACTTGATACTGGTAGAGAACACATTGATTGCTGAAACCATATGGGGCTAATGCACTAAATATAATAAATGTATTCTTAGAAGTCCTGTAACACTTAGTATATTTTCTGAATTATGTGTGTGCTGTAGTGTTTATGTGTGTGTATGGTTTATACTCTCTCTTTCTTTCTCTTTCTCTCTCTCTTACTCATTCTGTTTGTGTAGGTATGTATGTGTGTATGTATGTATCTATGCTACATTTGTTGAGTACATACTCCAAGTATGTGTGTTCTGTGCTGTTTCAGCTGTGTGTGCTATTCTATATGTGTTGGTGTGCTGTGTGCTGGTGCATCATTCATATGTACATAGTATTACTATGTTTGTATATTGTAGTGTGTGTGAAATATGTAAGTGCTGGTATGCGCAGTATGTGTGCTGTGTGCTGTGTATCTGTTCTGTGTATGTGTTCTATGTTTGTCAAAGGATATCTCCTGAGAACATAAGCGAGAATTCAGGTTAAGAATTTTTGAAAATTATATATATATATATATATATATATATATATATATATATATATATATAATCTAAAAGAGGGTGAATTACAATTCAATTAGATATCAGTTAATACTGGCAACAAAATAAAATTTAACAAGTTATTTAAAAGTTAGAATGTCTTATATGACTTTATAGTTTTAAAAGCTTTTTGAAGTTCTTTGTTCAAAACATGGGAATGATTGGTTGGCAATCATTGTTTGGATGAGCCCTTCATATCAGCATCCATTTATGTGTGTCCACAAGTGTGTGTGTGTGTGTGTGTGTGTGTGTGTGTGTGTGTGTGTGTGTGATTATGTGTGTATATGTTTTTTGTGAGCATGCCATGTTCTGTCTGTTTTTCTGCCTGTCTCATTTCCTATCTGGAAGTGATCAGTTTAAAGGAAATCCTCTAGTATTCCTTATAGAATATATAGATAGTTCCTATGTTTCTTAATGTTAGGAAGAAGATGGTCTATAAGCAGTCTAAGTTTCTGAGTCCTTCTAGTTCTCTGCCAGGGATCTTCCTCTTATATGACATTCAGTTCACATGCTCAGACTGTATCTTCCACACCTCTCAAAAGCTCCAATGAATAGGCCATAATAATGAAATTATAATATAATAGAAATTAACATTACTTAGCAATGATAATGCCAAACACTTTGGTAGACACTTCACACAGATCAGGCAACTCTCCAGGCACCAGAACCACGACAGAGTTATTAACATTATTTTTCAGAGGAGGAAGCATAGGTCAGTGGGGTTAACTAATTTGTCTTGAGTCAAAGTGCTTTAAAACGGTGAAGCCAGACAAAACTTTCAAGTCTGTCTCATTCCAAAGACTCCTGCAACTTATAAGACAGAATAAAGGAGCAGAATAAGGTAGCATGGAGAGTATGCAAATACTCTTGTAGAGACTTGATGGCACAGTGTGGTGGGATGTCCTGGGGGACACCCTCTCAGAGGTAAAGAGGAGGGGAGATCGAGGAAAGAACTCTGCAAAGGGGGATGGAGAAGGGGGGAAACACATGGGGTCTAAATAAATAAAATTATTAATTTTTAAAAAGATTTATTTATTTTATATATGTGAGTACACTGTCACTGTTGCTGTCTTGAGACACACCAGAAGAGGACATCAGATCTCATTACAGATGGTTGTGAGCCACCATGTGGTTGCTGGGAATTGAACTCAGGACCTCGGAAAGAGCAATCAGTGTTCTTAACCACTGAGCCATCTCTCCAGGAAAATTATTAATTTTTTTAAAACAAGGATGCAAGTTTTCCTTTTTGAGATAGAATCTCAGGTATTGCTATGTATTGAGGATGTCCTTGCACTTCCATCTAGTTTGTAATTTCTCAATACTGGAATTACAACACGTAAAAGCTTACACAGTTTGAGGTGCTGGCATGCTAGGTAAGCATTGTAGAAAGTGAGCACCATCCCCAAGTCACAAAAACTGCAGAATTTTTCTTTAATCTTTGTTAATATATGTGGCTGTTTAGAATAAGTGTATGCCTTACCACATGTATGCGTGGAAGAGAGAAGAGTGCACTAGATCCCCTGGAACTTCAGTTATAGATAGATGACTGTGAGCAACCGTGTAATGCTGGAACTTGAACCACCTGAAAAATCAGTCAAGGCTACTAACTGCTGAGCAATTTTTTCAGCCCTAAAATCACAGAATTTAATTATGTGTGACAGTGTTGATCCAAATGACAATGAATGACATTTTGATAAGATACTTCAATAATCATTACATATAAAATTGTTTCAGAGACTAAAATCACCAGAAAGCCTGTTTTACATCTTCAAATATCAGTGTATTCCTCCTGGCGTCAAGAATTAACTTGTGCTTTTGGTTTGCACTTATCTACAGTCTATTGTTTTGCTTCATGTGAGCTTATCAGACATTGGTGTATTTCATTAGAAAGAACGTCTTTTCAAAAATGTCTGCTTAACTCAAAATAGTTCATTGATTTCTGTAGTTAAACTTTTCTTGACACTGGATCTATAAAATATGTAATACCTTTTAATGCTTAATTATTTCTAATATTCATTCATCTAACCTCCCAAAGGAGAATTCTAACTTTTAGTAGATCTGGAATATCGATAGAAAAAAAAAAGCACATGATTTGCTTGAGAAAGATGAAGCACCTTGGTTTTCAACCACAGTAGCACTATTAACTACAGTGAATCTACATTCACTGTCTTACACTAGTCTGTAACCCACAATTCCAAAGGGTAATCATTGTGAGTGGATGTTTAAAATGATTATTTTCCATTCTATACACAGATGATGTCTTAGTTAGGGTTTTACTGCTGTGAACAGACACCATGACCAAGACAAGTCTTATAAAGGACAACATTTAATTGAGGCTAGCTTATAGAGGCTGATGCATGAGTTCAGTCCATTATCATCAAGGCAGGATCATGGCAGCATTCAGGCAAGCATGGTACAGGCGTAGCTCAGCGTTCTCCATCTTCATCTGAAGGCTGCTAGTGGAAGACTGACTTCCAGGCAGCTAGGGTGAGAGTCTTAAAGCCCACACCCATAGTGACACACCTACTCCAATAAGGCCACACCTCCTAATGCCACTCCCTGGGCCGAGCATATACAAACTATCACACTTGGCAAACTTTCATTTTATTAATGTTTGGTAATTAATATACCCTCATCCTTAAGCTAGTTCACATACCATGGGTTCACATTAAAGTTGACATGGTAAAGTTACTTGTGATTTTATAAACATATATAAACCTAGTATTAGCAGGTGTTCATTTGCTTTCTCAATAACATAGCATTCCCATTTCATATATCAGTGTAGCGCTAATCCACTGAACAATTTCAAATCCCTTCTCAGCTACTTCTTTGTAGACATCATACAAACTTATTTCTGAATCAATAATCCTATATTCTCCCAAAGTAGAAATTGACTTCTTAATTCTGTTCACTCAAAATAAGTGTCTGTTGGTGAGTACAAGAACACAACTGAAAAGAAATATTAGCTTCTAGATCCTGTAGCGCAATGAAGTACCTGTGGTTATAGTGAATTATTATTTCTGTTATGATTCTGAGTGTTCTCAGCACAAAGAAATTATAGATGTACTAATCACTGTAATTTGATCTCAAATCTCACCCATGTATTCATGTTTTACTCCATCTATATTGCCAGACTTTTGTTCTGTTGCTATGATGAAATATCCTGCCCCAAGAGAGCGTGAATTTGGCTTATCCCTCTAACTTATAACTGATCGTGAAAGGAGGATAGGGTAAGAAATTAAAGCCAAACTTGTGGAGAGATGCTGCTTGCTGGCTTGCTGGCTTTCTCACAGGATCTTGTTTAGCTAAATTTCTGATTTAAGTCAGAATCACCTACTGTATGTGAGACCACCCACTGGGGCCTGGGCACTCCTACATAAAGTTATCAAAAAATACCCCATGGGTCAGGGAATGGGCCAGTCTGATCAATGCAATTATTCAGTTAATTTTCTACTTATTATTGGGACTACACTGAAATGGTGAAAATTAATCAGCACATGTATTTATAAGTTTTACATATTTTAAATTTTACATGTAACAGAATAATTATATTGCAAAAAATCCCTCCAATGTACTCTACAAAACATTTACCATTCATCTAAAAGAATATTTCTTCTAAACTAGTTAATGTATATCTTGCAGAGAAGACAAGAATGAGGACATCTTACAGCTAACAAATTTATAATTAATTTAACAAACATTTATTGAGCTGTCAGTGTTTGCCAGGAGTCATGCTATGTTCTAAAAATTCAATAATGCAATAAATCATTTTACCAACTCTCAAGGAGTATGCAGGAATAAATAATTATAGTATTATCATCTTCCATTTATTACAGAAAATAAAAAGAACAATGTCCATAAAACAGTTTGCATAAGCAGGAACAACTTCATAGGGTAAACTGAGTGTTCAAAGAATACCTGAATATGTTTCAAAGTAGGGACATACTTATGACTAGAATGTAAACTGAGATTATATTTAAAAATCCAAAGTATTATGAGGCAGTTTATAGAACTTTACTGTTGCACACAATGAAATCTAATAGAAGTCTGTGATGCAGAAGAAACTATGGAAGAAAATCATCACGAATCCAAGCTCAGAAGCAATGCACTTGAATTCCAAACAAGAAGCATTTAAGAAAGCATCTTATACTTTTGCATTTACATCCAATGACCCAGAAAAGACACAGTTGTTCTGACTTGCCAACCACAGCCTATGTTTCTGAAGCAGAACACCCATATATAATCATTATGAGAAAGGTAAGCTTTAATTGACCTTTGCTAGCGACTGTTTGCCAAAGTCCTGCTCTATGTTCTATCCAATGAAATAAACATTTGTTCAGCAATTGCATACAGTTGACATGGAATGAGGTGAAGAATGCATTTCAGTTCCTTTTCTTCTTCTTCTTCTTTTTCTTTTTTAAATAAGATACATACATTGAATAAAACTGGATCTGAAATCAACATCTACAATAAAGCTACATGCATTATTATTTTTGGAAAGAACTTTGAACTCACTCAGTTGTAAAATTGTTAATGCTTAATTTAAGTATAAAAGATTATATTCAGAGTCAGCAAGTAGGAATATCTACTCATAAAGAAAGAATAAGTAGTGTTTAATGCAATAAATATATGAAATATATATTATTTGAAATGACTATATTATTTTTACCTTTATTGTGAACTGACATATTGAAGAAATATGATTATTCTAAAAGGCATAAATGTAAGAATATAAAGAATAACAAAATATGATTGATTTACAAAAAGAATTTCTCCCAAATGGACAACAAAATTTAATCAAGCATTACGTGATGCTAAAGGTATCATTTGAATTTTGTCACACAGATATGAACATGCTGCAATGTCTCAACATTCCCAGCAACATTTAAACATCATTTTAAAATATGAATAAGTCAAATTATTTCTTGTCACTTCTGTTGGACACTGTAAACTTCACAAGCAGGAGACTGTTGTGTGTGAGAGGGCAATTCCTGGCTTATTATTAGGCCAAAAATAATAATGAGATATATTTAGGTGCTTGTTTATGAGATAGCAACCCTGGCTTATTATTGGGCCAAAAATAATGATTATAGCAGTTAAAGTGGTGATACCTTTTAATATTGTAAGAAGTCTTATAACTTCATTGCTCAGCATAGAAATCAAAGAATCACATTGTTAACTGTTCTGAGTAGCACTGTATTTTTAAATTGTTTCACAACACACAAGTAGCAGTATACCAACTGAGCAGGGTGTACTTAAGTACTTAGACATGTATACATTATGTATAATTTATATATATATATATATATATATATATATATATATATATATATATATACATATATATTACAAAATAATGAATTTGAAGTAGGGCAAGGAGGGGTATATAGTTGGGTTTGGAAAGATGAAAGGGAAGAAACATTAAGGAATTAAATTGCAATTTCTAAAATAGCATAAATAATAACAAAATAAAGAATGATTAAAAATCAATAACAAAATGAAAATAGTTTTATTATTTTAAAATGCAAAAAGTTAATATGAAAACAGATTACATTTTTCTATACAAATTCTAGTTCATTATAATGAGCAACTCCCTATCAACTTTTAAAATTAATTGTAATTATACGAATTCTATTATTGGTGCCTCAGGAAGTTCATTGAAGGTTACTCCCTTGAGATAAAGAATCAAGGTCATGTAAAACATCTAAATTGATTGAGCAAACAATTTTGAAAACACTACTTTTGCCTGAAAGAGTAAATACCTTAAACCATATAAGTAATTATAAAATAATAATTTAAAGGTACTTATTAGAATTTGTACTAAGGAAATCCATCATAGGAAAGCATTATTCCAAAAAGAAGACTACTAAATCTTAATAGGAATAGCCCTTGAAGTGGGGCCACCCTCATTCCTCCTTCAGGATGGGTGAGGGTGTGGGTGAGCAGGATGTCGGGATTGTGGTTGAGGGTTAGCTCTTTGAGGTCAAGCAATTTTACAAAGTACCTGGATGGTTGTCCTTGGTGTTTGCCTCTCTGTGGTCCTACTCCTCTTAATTAGTGCCTTCATCCCACGAACATCTAACGAAAGCAGGCAGGGCTTGGGGGGACTCACAGTAAACATGCTCACATTGGAAGACAAAGACTCACTCCCCAAAGCAGCAAGACAGACATCATTTATCGCACACACTGGGAAGACTGATGTCTAGCAACTCACTAAAAAATGCAAATCACAAATAACACCCTGTCATTTTCACAATGGCGAAGAAGAAAAGATGTCAAATAAAAACTTACAGTCACTAAAATATCTCCTCAAAGTAGATCATTATATTACATTCATGATTACTAAATTTCATTTAATTATTTATTCCAGATATTCTTTTATTATATGTGAATTTCATTTCAAAATAAAAATAAGAAAAAAAAGACAAAATACATTACCAGATACACAAAAATTCAGAATGTGTTACCAGAAAATTCAAATTATAAGAAGTAATGGATGACTACTACTGTTTGTCTGATTGTAGATGAAAACACATTAAGCATCAGTAAGTATAACCATGCCATTTAAACCAGATAATGTAACTATATGCTGGTTTTCCCTCCCATTAACTGACTTTAGAAAGAACTCTATGCCGTGATGCATGTCTAATGAAATTTCTAGTTTATCATTTAAAATTTAATACCCTTGAAAATAATAATTCAAAGGAATAGATGAAATGAAGCTTCATGGAGTCAAGAAATGGCGCAGCACATGAAATCAAAACTCAAGCAAAACCGGAGCTGAAGCCATTCATTGGTAGGAAATAGAGTTCAGATGGGAAAAGAGTGGTGAAGTCAAGATAAACGGGGGAAAATACATATGAAAAAGTTTGCTTCTCATCCTAGGGTTTGGTGTTTAAGAGCTTGCCACCAAAGTCCCAGTCTAGAGCTCCGCCCCCCAGAACCTAGTTAAAACGAACAGCTACTGCCCTCACCCTTGATATGGAAGACACTATTTCACACCAGCACCCATGAAACTGTATGATTGCCTAACGAGGACTGAAAAAAGACACCAATTATCATGCCCTGTTAGGCGGGGGAAATCTCACATGACCCCACCCATATATTAAGAGCTATAGACAGTGAGTGTCTGGTTGCTGAGAGGGAGAATAAATATTCTTCAAGGACAAACTCCCCAGAAAGTAATCCAATACAATGTAATCAGCCATAAATTTATACATATATTTGCATTAGTGAGAGCAAAATTAAAGGGACTCAGTTTTATTTACATATGATATATATCTATATAATGCATATATACATATGTATATTTACATACATTATATATAAATCATTAAAAATTTAAACATAAAAGGCTATGAACATAAGGAATTTGAAGTGAAATGGGAGGAGTTCTATGGAAAGAGGGAGAAATTGGTCAAATCATGGAAATGTAAATAAATGAAAAATTATATAACTGTAATAAACACTTATTTTTAAGCCTGTGATCAATGTGCTAGTGTACATTTAAAATTGCAGCACTCTCTACATAAAATGGGAGCCAGTGACAGAAAAGTTACCCAGAAATATACAGACCAGTTAAAAAAATCACAAACAAAAGAAGCTCTACCTTAAACAAGTTGAAAGGATAAAGTGACTGCTGGGGCTGTCCTGTGATATCAGATGGTACTCACCACATTTCTCATATTCTCTCTCTCTCTCTCTCTCTCTCTCTCTCTCTCTGTATGTGTCTGTGTGTGTCTGTGTGTTTATGTGTCTGTCTGTCAATCTCCTCTCTCAGTCTTTCTTTCACCCTCTTACTCTCTCCTCTTTCAATCACTCTCTGCCAATCTCTCTTTTTTCTCACACATACACAAACACCCACAGAGTATACATACATACATACATACATACAACATACATACATACATACATGCATACATACAACATACACACATACATACATACAACATACATACATACATACAACATACATACATACAACATACATACATACATACATACAACATACATACATACATACATACATACAACATACATACATACATACATACATGCTACCCCATAAACACCTAAACATCACACACCCACCAACATATACCATATATACAGAGTAATAAAAAATTAGAAAAGTCTAAAATAACTTATGCATACAGTATAAGAATAATCAATTACAGTAGAATAATATTAAGAAACATTATGACTAGTATAAGAAATATGATAATGGGATTTTTTTTAAATCTGCAAGGCAAACACTATAACTTTATCAAAATAAAACACAAAATTATGTAAACACACAAAAAAAAACAATTTCAAGGCCCAGGTGGCTCTATTAATAAATTGCCTAAAAATTTAAAGCTGCAGTCAAAGCTAGATAAATGCATTATAGTAAAACCATAGAACCATACCCCTTATCATTATATGAACAAAAATGAAAATAAACTGCTATATATCAAACATAATAGCTTGTAGAAGAAAGTGTATACCTTGACCAGTTGAAGAGAAGGGTATTTTTACATTTCAAAACAACCAGAAGTCTCAATTAATTTGGACCCCGGAGATCTCTTACACACTGAAACACCAACCAGGCAGCATACAACTGATATGAGGCCCCTAACACATAGTCAGCAGAGGACTGCTGGGTCTGGGTTTAGCTAGAGACGATACACCTAACCCTCAAGTGACTGTAGGCCCCAGGAAGTTTAAAGGTCTGATGGGGTGGGGATGTGCAGTGGGAACATCCTCTTGGAGACACGGGGCAGGGAGAAGGTATGGGATGTGGAACAGTTGGGGGATGGAAGGGGGGGGACAGTAAAATCTGGAGTTTAAAATAAATAAATAAATGAATAAATGAATGAATGAATGAAAAATAGCGAGAGAGAGAGAGAGAGAGAGAGAGAGAGAGAGAGAGAGAGAGAGAGAGAGAAACTTAATGAAGTGGATCACTAATGCGATGACCTTGGCCTAAATGCCTAACAGTGGGGAGATGGAACCTGAAGAGACTACCTCCAATAGATAGACATGCTCCCAATGGAGCGATGGGGCCACCAACACATTTTCAAAATTTTTGACCCAGAATTGTTCCTATCTAACAGAAATGCAGGGGAAAATACTGTATGGGGTCCATCCCATGGTCGGGCATCAATCTCTCACATTTTTACTGATGCTATGTTGTGCTTGCAGATGGGAGCTGAGCATGGGTATCCTCTGAAGGGCTCTAACAGCAGCTGAGACAGATGCAGATACTGAGAACTAAACGTTGGCCTAAGATCAGAGAACACTGTGGAAGAGTTAGGGGAAGTATTAAAGGAGCTGAAGGGGATTGCAAGCCTGTAGGATAAACAAACGTATCAACTAACATGGACCTCTCAGAGCTCCCAGAGACAGCCACCAACCAGAGAATACGTGGATGGGTCCATAGTCCCAGCTACATATATAGCAGAGGACTGCCTTGTCTGTCCTAAATGGGAGAGGAGGTATCTAATCTTGTAAAAACTTAATGCTCCATGGAAAGGTAGATGCTGGCAGGGGTGAGGTGGGTGTGAGTGTGAGGGTGGGGAAGCACCCAATTAGTGCTGGGGGGAGGGATGTTGTGAAGAACTCAGGGAGGGGAGTCCTGGAAGGAGACAGCATTTGGAACATAAATAAGAAAAATAATTAAAACAACAAAAAACCAAGGAGACAGGTACATGTGTTTATTTTCCTGAAGAGAAGTAGAAAGGATTTGCATAAACTCAATAATAATTTATGATAAAACATGCAAGTAATGGGGAATAGAAGAGAAGTTTGAACATTATTTTGTATGAGAAAAACAGCTATGAGAACTCCCATTGAGAGAGTACCTAGGCTAAAAGACTGCTTTCCCTTTAATTTTGGGTGAAAAAAAATTAAAAGGGCATATTTCTTGTTTACAACTATTGAATATTTTAAGAGATATTTTAGCAAGGACAATTAAGTTAGAAAAAAATTTAAAAACTAAGGGAATCCAGGTCAGAAGCAAAGATATTACATTCTATTTAGTTGAAGACTTTTTTTTTTCATAAAGAAAAACTTCACTGATGCACAAATGATTTAAAGTAGCAGTTTTGATAGCATTCAAGGATATAAGACCAACACAGATATCAGTCAAATTTCTGTAGGTTAGAGTTAGACACTAAATATTAAATTAGAAACCAATGTTTTCAAAGCACCAAATGAATTTAAGTATAAGCTAAAACATAAATAATTGCAATCCTCACTAAGAGTATAAAATATGGAGAACAAAGTTAAAGAAGGTTGAAATAAATGCAAATAAGCCTGATGTGAGTAAATTAGGAGTATTTTCTTTCAGAAGTCAATCCCCTGATTGATTTATAGATTCAAGAAAATATTAGAATCATTTCTGGGTGTGTTATTCTATATTTTTGTCTTGGAAAAATTCCAATAATTATCATAAACTTTCCATAGTAATAAAAGGGAATAACAATAGCTAAGGCAACCTTGTATGTGTTTTACAATGACTATGATGAGAAACCACCCAGGAGCAGCCACAGGAAAGAATGATTTACTTGGCTCATGATTTTAGAGATTTCAGACTCTCATAGGAAGAAATTTTCTTACAGACAGGGAGCAGAGCAGGACAATAACAGGAAGGAACAGGGCCAGTTACTGTCCCTATGAGCAACTTCCTATGGGAAATACTCCTTCCAATCAGAATCAAGTACACAGTCCTAGTGATGACCCACTCACCTATTCATACTTTTAATCCACCGGTGGAGGAACACATTACTTCACAAAGAGCCCTCCTGATCTGTCTGTGGAAAATCTAGGATCTTTATCCACAGCATAACTAGCTCAGATCATAAAATCACAATTTTCATAACCCAGAAACACATAAAATTTTATTATACTCCATAAATGATACTGGATTAGATCATTAGTCTCTCTCTCTCTCTCTCTCTCTCTCTCTCTCTCTCTCTCTCTCTCTCACACACACCCACAAGCACACACACATACACACATATGCGCGNCTCTCTCTCTCTCTCTCTCTCTCTCTAATACACACACACAGACCCACAAGCACACACACATACACACATATGCGCGTGCACGCACACACACACACACACACACACACACACACCTGAGTTTATCCTGTAAAAACTAAAAATGGACTTTAACTAAACTCTGTCCTTTCTCAGTCCTTCTCTACACTATTGCCTCTTTTGAAGGGAAATTATCATTCCAAACTACTTAATCTCTTTGAAACATTTTAAAATGCTATTTAAATAATTTATACCTCTCTCCCTTCTGCTGATATCCCCAAGGAAATGTAAGACTCTGTATATGAACAAATAATTATTTCATTATGCAAAGGGAATTGAAGTTGTGGTTATTGGCGATAGAATTATGCAGTACAGAAAATCTTTGTTGACTTGTTCCCAAAGGTTAGTTTGGGGAATATTTTCCAGATGACGTAGAGACTTTTAGTGTCAGAACAATTATACACCTGTCGTTAGCAATAATTCTATTTATTCTTATTGATCTCCAGTGAATTTTAAGCATTTTTAGATTTTTCTGCCTATACTGTGAGCTGTTAGAAGTAAAGGCAGGAGGAGTAGAAATGCAGCTCATTCGGTGCAGTCCTTACAGGTCTCTGCATGAGGTCCTGATGTCAATTCTCAGTACTGAAAAAGAAAGCAAGCAATGCACTATGTTGCAGGGAATCTTTGGAGGGCTCAGTTCTTGATAGAATCTTATCACTTTCTCCTTCCTCACCATCAAATCATTTCTTTGCAATAACTGTATAAGTAATCAGTAGACTAAAATCTTTCATAAATAGCCTCAATAATATATCATGAGTTAACACAAACAAAGCAAGTCAAAAGACTACTTATGTGATAAAAATAAACGTTAAGACATTGAAGAAAAATATTAAAGATATCAGAAGATGGAATGATCTCCATGCTCATGGACTGATTGATTTATAGGTTAATATAGTAAAAATTCCCATACAACCTAAAAGAAATGTATAGAGCCAAAATTCCAAAAGAAAAATACCAAACATTCCTCACAGATTTTTTTCAACATAGTATTTTATTGATTATTTGGGAGTTTCATATAATACACACTGATCACATTCTCCTGCCAGCCTTTCCAAGTCCACTCCTCCGTTGTTCAAACCTCCGGTAAAGAAAAGGAGGAGGAGGGAGAGGAGCTGATGGAGGAGGACGAAGAAAAAGAAGAGGAGGAGAACAAGAGGAGGAGGAGGAAGAGAACAAGGAGAAAAGGAATAGGAGAAGCTCAAGAAGAAAAAGAACAACAAGAAGATGCACAAGAAGAACAAAAACAAGAACAAGAAGAAAACAAGTCTGATATGTATTGCCCATATACTCACTGGAACATAGTGAAACGCCCAATGGCCAGCCCCTTTAAAAAATTGAATCTGTCCCCACCACAATCCCTGAAAGAAGCCATAAATTGTGAAGAGCTTCACTGCAGAATCCCCAGCACAATTTTGAAGACTTCTATTCAATGGCTTACTATCCAGGCTGGTTTTTGGAGAGGAAGGAGCATTTTCACGGAAGCCTTTTATGTCTCTCTTCTCAACTGTGACTCTGAAGTCATTGATATCACTACAAAAGAAGCTTGCTTGACCTTTACAGTCAGGGCATCATAGATCATGGTTTCAAGTGGCAATACAGAACATAGACATCAACACAGCCCTTGGCGGTAGCATGCCCTCAGTGGCAGCACAGGCCATGGACATTACTGTGGCCTTTGGCTGTACTCTGGTCCTTAGGGGACAACATGGTTTCAAGCAGTGTTATAGAACAGGAACACATACATGGTCATTGGTTGCAGAATAGATAATGGACACAACATAGCCTCCTTTGAGAGCACAGGTAACAGACATCCATAAGCCCGCCTGTGCAGTAGGGACCATGGATACCATCACAGACCTCAGCAGCAGTGCTACACAGATCTAAACAGAGATATCTCAAAGTACGGATATCAAATAGCTGAGAAATACTTAAAGACATGTCCAAAATCCTTAGTAATCAGTGAAATGCAAATCAAAATTATTGGAGATTATGTCTTGTACCTGTGTGTTTGCTCAGGTTTCTAATGCTGTGAAGAGATACCAAAACCATGAAAATTTGTGTTTAAAAAAAACTTTTATGATTGAGTTTCATGTGTTTTGCAAATTGTATCTGGGGTATTCTGAGCTTCTGGGCTAATATCCACTTATCAGTGAGTGCATATCATGTGTTTTCTTTTGTGATTGGGTTACCTCACTCAGGATGATATCCTCCAGATACATCCATTTGTCTTAGAATTTCATAAATTCATTGTTATTAATAGCTTAGTAGTACTCCATTGTGTAAATGTACCACATTTTTCTGTATCCATTCCTCTGTGGAGGGACATCTAGGTTCTTTCCAGCTTCTGGCTATTATAAATAAGGCTGCTATGAACATAGTGGAGCATTTGTCCTTATTACAAGTTGGAACATCTTCAAACTCAAGAAGAAGGAAGACCAAAGTGTGTATACTTTGATCTTTCTTAGAAGGGGGAACAAAATACCCATGGAAGGAGTTACAGAGACAAAGTTTGGAGCTGAGACTGAAGGAATGACCATCCACAGACTGCCTCTCCCTGGGATCCATCCCATAAACCACCACCAAACCCAGACACTATTGCAGATGCAAACAAGATTTTGCTGACAGTAGCCTGATATAGCTATCTTCTGAGAGGCTCTGCCAGTGCCTGACAAATACAGAAGTGGATGCTTACAGTTATCCATTGGATGGAGTACAGGGCCCCCAATGGAGGAGCTAGAGAACGTACCTAAGGAGCTGAAGAGGTTTGCAGTCCCATAGGAGGAACAACCATATGAACTAACCAGTACCCCCAGAGCTCCCTGAGACTAAACCACCAATCAAAGAAAACACATGGTGGGACTCATGGCTCTACCTGCATATGTAGCAGAGGATGGCCTAGTTGGTCATCAATGGGAGGAGAGGCCCTTGTTCTTGTAAAGGTTTTATGCCCAATAGAGGGGAATGCCAGGGTCAGGAATCAGGGTGGGCTGGGGAACAGGGGGAAGGGGAAGGGTGTAGGAGATTTTCAGAGAGGAAACCAAGAAAAGGAATAACATTTGTAATGTAAATAAAGAAAATATCTAATAAAAAAGAAAAAAAGCACTTTATTTAGGACTTACTTATAGTTTTAGAGTTTTAGTCAATTATTGTCATAGCAGGAAGCAGGATGCAAGCCGACAGACATGGTTCTAGAGCAGTAGCTGAGAGTTCTACATCTGCACCAGCAGGCAGCAGGAAGAGAAGGTGACAATGGGCCTGATTTTAGCTTCATAAACCTGAAAGTCCAACTTAAGTTATATGTCTCTTCCAAGGTCGTACCTACTCCAACAAGGCCATATCCAATCCCACAAAGTCACACCTCCTAATAGTGCTACTCTTGATGGTCCTAATGAGAGCCATTTTCATTTAAATCACCACAACCTGTCAGAATGGTTAAAACCAATTAAACAAGTGACAGTATATACTGGCGAGGATTTGGAGCAAAGGGAACACTCGTTTATTACTGGTAGGAGTGAAACAATATGGTCACTTAGGAAATCAATGCTGTGGTTCCTCAGTATTATGGGATTGGACTTACTTCACAAAGCAGCTATACTACTCTTGGTCATCTATCCAAAACTGCTTCATATTCACTTTTATATAGATATTAGTTGTTAAGACAATGCTAACCGAACCCATTGAACCACAATGGTTGAGTATAGAATTAGGGACTAGAGTACACAGAGATATTGTTAGAAAAGAAAAAAATAGAATAAGTATTTATGGGTGGATGGTGGACTGGAATGGGACAATCAGGTGAGCAGGGGGAGAGAAAAAGAAGGATGAAAGAGGGAATATGAGGAGAAACAGCTAGAATTAAGGGCCATTTTAGGAGTAGTATGGAAACCTAATACATGGCTTATGGAACTTCCTAATATACACATACATGAAGGTGATCTAACAGAAATCACCAAATAATTGGACAGATAAAGCCTCAAGTGGCCATATCTTGTCACTAAATAAAGATTCCAATATGGGGACTGGTTTACATCTAAGTGAGTTCTTTACCAAAGGAATCCTATGGCAGTCTCCAAACAACCCAGGTTGTTGCCAGGACTGTAATTTTCTCTTTCCAAACTGACAGCAAGGCCCCATTGTTGAATACAATGGCTACACAATTGGATGTGCAGAATTCATACTGGTGTCTACATAGAGTCTTCATCCCCACATTATGGCATCTTTGGTACAGGAAGGTACTCTGCAGGCTACCAAATGAAGAGCCCCAGATAGCCACAAACCCTTGAATCAACAATGGTTTGCTACCTACAGAATATGATAGGGAAATTACGCACAAAGTTGTAGACTTACCAACCAGTAACTGATTTGACTTAAGGCAGACTCAACAAGATATACCTAATGGTGTTTGGGAGACCAAAAATCTTAGATTAGAGAACCCAGGTATCTAGGGGAAAAACCAACCACTACAATTCTAAAGTGATAAATAAATAAATAAATAAATAAATAAATACAAGTTTTTAAAATGTAGCAACAAAACAACTAATAATCTCTTCTGATCTCTTGTACAGATCAGTACTTTACTCTGCCACCATCAAAGAAGCTTCCTTCTACATCACATCAGAAAAGATATAGAAACTCACACCCATACATTATACAGAGTAAGAGAACTTGAAACGCTCAGCTCTGAGTAGAATGTCTTTCATGGGCTCAGGAACCCTGTAAAAGAAAAAGTGTAAAGATTGTCTTTTGCCTTTATAGTGAACATGTGAACAAGTGGGTTTTGGTATCTTATGCCTTTTTTATAGGCTCTTTTCATACTTTTTTTTTTGGTCTGGTTGATTGGTAGTTTTATTTTCATATAGTATGGTACACACACACACACACACACACACATATATAAATACATATATATGTATATATTTATATTTACATTTATATTTATATTTACATTTATATTTATATTTATATTTATATTTATATTTTTTATATGTGACAGAAAGGGGCTTAATTTGTATGAGAGAGGAGGTTGGGGTCCTGAGAGGAGAAGAGGGAAGGGAAACATAGTGATAAATAAGATTAAAAAATCACAATGGCAAAATTGGGTACGATTGACATATTAAACATACAGTGTCAACTCAAAAGTTTCTTCTCTGTGGTTCCTAAAATATTTGCATCTTACATAATTGAAGAGTTCTTTCTGATAATCTGTACAGTACTCAAGAGGCTGATCACAATGGACTCAAACATACCAAACAATGTCTTAGTTTTCTGCCCTTGCCCTTCTAAATTTTATCCTTCTTACATAATTAATTTTCATTGTTCTTGCAAGAGAGGAGGGGAAATTCCTGCCATTCTTCAAACCTCAATATATAACACACCGAACCTCTCATAAGCCATGCATATTCCTATGACACCGTGTACACCAGATGATGTTCTTCCACCATTGTTTTATTTCATGTATCACAGTGCATTCCCTATGAGATTGCAAACAATCTTAGTTTTTCTCTAGACAGATTTAAAACATTGTGCTTATGCATAAATATTATGTATTTATGAATTACTTGAGAATTTCATACAATGTATTTTGATCATATTAATCCATATTTCCTCAAAGATCCACACTACCTCCACACCCTTAACTTTGTATACTTTTAAATTTTTAATTCACAGAATGTAATTTGTGTTGCCAATATCTTCCCAGAGAGGAAAGCAATCACTGGGCCATCATCAGCTCCCATAAACCACACCCTTAAGAAAAGTGACTTGCGTTTTTCTCACTCCATTTTCTCATTTCTAGTAGCTCTACTGAGGAGCATTTGTTTCTATGGAAGAAATATTAAGGGTTAAGAAAACCTCTATTTGGAATAGATTATATAAATAGTGTATTCACTGATTTTAATATTTTTAATCATCTGTGATGTGGTATTATTTCAAGCATGGTCATTAGAAACTAACAGGACTTGGCCTTTTCTCTCACATTACAAATGGTGTAAGGTAGTACATGGTGTAGTGTTAGTTATTATGCAAATGGATGTTGAGTTTGCATTCAGAATGGACTATGTAGTGATTTGGGGGCCAGATAGGACTATGTAGTTAGAAACTGTTTTAAAAATAAAACAAACGCCGGGCAGTGGTGGCACACACCTTTAATCCCAGCACTTGGGAGGCAGAGGCAGGTGGATCTCTGAGCTTCTTGGCCAGCCTGGACTACAGAGTGAGTTCCAAGACAGCCAGGGCTACACAGAGAAACCCTTTCTCAAAAAAACAAAAAAGAAAAAAAGAAAGAAAAAAGAAAACAAACACACAAATAAAAACGTATAACAAGAAAATAAAAACTGTCTCTTTACATGTGGGTACATGAACGTGAATGCAATTGCACTAAAGCGAAAAGATGTGCCAGATACCTTGACGCTAGAGTTATAATTAACGTCAAACTATGCAGCATGGGCTGGGAAGTGATCTTTGGTTCTTCCCAACAGCAATGTATGCTCTGAGCAGCTCAGTTATGCATTGCTCCACTGACAAGGTCCTGTGTGTGTGTGTGTGTGTGTGTGAGAGAGAGAGAGAGAGAGAGAGAGAGAGAGAGACAGAGACAGAGACAGAGACAGAGACAGAGACAGAGAAAGAGTTTTCAAGGAGAAAGACAAGCTACAGACTAATCTAACACCATTCAAAATTTAGTATTATTCATGATAAAATTTATAAGATTTTTGTTCTTGTTTTTGTCTTTTTGTTTGTTTGTGTAGTGGATTACATTTAGGAAAAAATATCTGATGTCAGTTGCTCAGACCTAATAAGAGAAATATTGCATATTTTCTCTTATATGCGGATACAAACCTTTAAAGTTTTGATATGTTGGCTAAAATTCAAATACTCACAGAGGTTTGGTACCTAGGAAGGGATAAGGGAGGATGAGAGGATCATCCAAGGACAAGGAAAGGGACAAAGAATATGGAGTTATAGGGAAATAAGAGGAAGCTAGAGAATTGAATTATGAGGAAGATGTAAAACAAGAGCAGGAGAGGAATGTGATAGGGGAGCTAAGACACTAGCCAACTTGAGGAGATGTGTGGAAATCTACCACTGTGGAGTCTTCCTCAAACATGTAGACACATGAGGAAGGAATCTAAACAGAGTCACCAAATAATAGGGGATAGAATTCTCTAACAAGACATACCTCCAGGAGCAACCTCCAGTGCCAGGAACGGGTTACATTTTGCTGAGTCATTGGTCCAAAGAGTCCCATTGAACCCCCAAAGCAACACAGGCTTGTGCTTCATAACCACCTGATGGAAAGACTCTCTATACGAGCCAATTCTTTCTTATATCATCAATCACAGAGAAATACATCTAGTGCCTAACTGACAGATTCACCCCTGCTGACAAACACTCGTGGTTCTAGAAGGTATTCAGCTAATACTAGAGCAGCAAGACAACTTTCAACATCATACAGCTGTAAACCTCGAGACTGGCAGAGACTTGCTAGAGAGACATTGTGGTATAATACTGCCACAATAGTTACAGACAAAGCTAACCACTTTTTAAAAAAAAAAAAAAAAAAAAAACTGGCTTTATGGCCCATTTCATGAGATGAAACTCATAACTAACACTTCTAAAGTGTCCAAGAACCTGAGACTCAACAGTCCATGGTCCTAAGGGAAAACCTAACATTGTTATGCTGCTAAAAAGAATATAGCAGCAAAATGCCCCCTAATGACGTATTGATAGATCCATCGACCCTCTTCAGAGAAACTCTTTCTTATAATATATGGGTATAAAGAGAAAACAAGTGGGCAGTTTCAAGAGAGTGAGATAATTTAAAGCACTCATTCCTAAATGGGATGTTTTCATCAAATCCTTCTTCAGGGATCTATGTGGAAGAAGGAGCAAACATACTATAAGAGCTGGAAGTAATGGGTGACTCCAACGAAAAAGTGTCTTCTATATACAACAAGACAGATGGATATATGAACTCCATTCATTGTGGTAGCACACACACCATCTGTATAGGTGCAAGGAAAATAGAGTCCCAGCGCTCTGGAGGTGAAGTGGACAAGGGCCGCAACCCTAAAAAGGGAGCTACTTCCAACTGATAACTGCTGGCAAAGGGAGAATCAATTTCCTCTAATGAAACGCCACTGTTTATGTCAATCAAATTCCAGGGCACCATGCCTAGGATTAGATGGTCAAAACAAAACCAAGTGAATGGTATTTTATTTGCTTGCTTGTTTGTTTGTTTGTTTGTCTGTCTGCTTATATTACAAAAGCCGTTCCTGGTTTCAGTCCTGCCCTCACAGAGTCCGTCCCCTATACCACTTCCCGTTCTCCTCTGAGAGGTTGAGGGGACTGGGAGGATAGGGCAACCTGCATATCATCTACCCTGCCACATCAAGTCTCTGCCAGATTAGGAAAATCCTCTCCCACTGAGGCCAGACAAGGCAGCCATGGAGATTGGGCTACATGTCTGCTACATATGTGCTGGGGGCCTAGTTTCAGCCCATGTATGTTTTTTGGAATTTCTGTTTTTTGTTTCTATTTTGTTTTTTGTTATATTTTGTTTTTTGTCTTAATGATCTCTTGAATATTGATTTTGCTTTCTGTTTTTTTCTTTCTGCTTTTGTTTTATAATTTTTTGAGGAGATAGAAAGTGGAAGTTGGGAGAGGATATAAAATCAGAATATATTTTATAAAAATAATAAAACTAAATAAATAATTCATTTAAATAAATACATAAATAAATAAAATGATGCACATTGGTACAAAAATCAATACAAAATTTAGTGTGTAACTGCATTAAACCATGATTGATTCAGTAAAAATATATGAATTTTTTTCTTCATACTTTTCTGTAAATGTATTGCCTTAACAGAAATTAATATCCTTGATAGATAATTTAGGAGCCTTGAAGATGTCATCACCCAGAGGTATATTTCTTAAATTATTAATGTTTGTGAATATTGTAATTAAAAATTCAGAGACCAATAATTTCTAAAGTAATTTTGCTAACCTCAACAAAATTTATAATTTGACATAATTCAAAGATTTCACTCTCAGTCTTTGATAACACTGCCCTTAATTACAAAGTTTCTCCTCTTCTTGTTATTTTCTTCATTTATAGATTAAATGTCCTTAATATTTTATTTTTAACTAGTTGGTTTTGTAACATAACAAACATAACCTTCTAATGTACTTCATTCTAATAAAACTTACCAACATGAGGAATCTTAAGTTCCCCAATATTGTATATACTTCATAAATTTTTCATTAAAAACAAAATTATATTTAGTAATTTGGCTTTGGAAAAGTGACTATTTCTCCCATAGGCCAAATTGTCTTAAATTATGGAGTTTTAAATTGTAAAACACCCCTTGATTCCTCTTTAGTCTTGAACAGGTAAGAATTCTATTAGTGTCTAAACTGGAGCGCCAACTCTGCTTGAGTCCCAGACATAGCCTCAATTACCCTGGGACCTCTTTAAATTCTCATTAAGTGGGGGTTGTTTTATAGTAAGCATTTGCCTCCAGAGCCTGGTTTGTACAAACAGATTTTTCATCTGTTCAGTGTGCCAGTTTTCTGCCTAGCTGTTGTATGATTTTGGCTGTACACTAAACCTTCTTCTTCCTATTTTTAAAGAGTGTCAGAATCAGCAGAATGTTCTTGGTTCATCTTATCTAAGAGAAGACATCATTGTTTTTTGTGGTGAAAGTGCTGTTTACACTTGTCTCTAGGATACATGATTGTGTGTATTACATTCCGATTAGCACTCTTTAGTGTTTGTGTTTGTTTTAGAGTTCTGATAATGAGACCAGTAAAATAGGCATTTGAACCTGTGATTAGAATCCCAGAAGAAATTATATTCTTCAGACTTGGTAAACAAGAAAACATCTTAAGTGCTAGAATTACCATTTATGTTCACTTAACACAACACTGAATGTATAGGAAGCACAGATTTTAGTCATGTGAACAGATGAATAGGTTGCATATATATTATCACATTTAATTATACCTATTATAGTAGAGTCAAATATACCCATCACTTTTTATAAGAATTTCCAAGATGAATATGAATTGACTTCATTTAGTTTGTTTTTACCATCTATTTAACTCAAGAAAGCAAAAAAGCACATTTGCAGCATATTTTTGAAGAACAAATATAGATAAGCTTTAGTAACTAGCAACTCTTCTGGTACACAGGACTACCTTTCTCCATCCATGAATCCTGAAGGATTCTCTAGACTTTTATCATCATTACATAATGAGACTAGCCTGTGTTACTGGAGCAACAATAAAAAGAATGAAAGTTCACCAAGATCCACTTCTGAAACGCAAACCTCCACAAGATTCCCTATTAATCAACTCAAGAGTAACATCTAAGTGGACTGATGAGAAGAGGCAGCAGTCGATTGATTCCCTGAAGTGACTCTGTTTTCATAACCCTTTGATACTAGTTTGACATGTGCTCCTGTCATCATGAAGTCCCCCATTGTGTGAACTAATTGAAGTCTCACAAAATGGTGTCACTTGAATTGCATTGCTCTTGCCTGATTGCAAGCAACTGTAATTCCCAGTGTCAAGATCGCATTTCACTTCACAGTTATATGCATCACAACATGAAAAGGATTAATTTCTGGTTGATTATTCTCTACTGCTATAACATGAAATACCCTTCATAGTAAGTGGCTCTTCGCATGTTTGCTAATCTGCCACATTGACAATTGTTTCAATGGTCTTCTGAAGAATGTTAATGGGCATTTAATAGAAAGTATATTTATAAAATATAAGTGAGTGGCATAAATGTTCTTAAAGTCAAGTTTGTAAGATTATATATATTTATGGGTTTTAATGAAATTAATTTAATTAATTTTAGTAGTTTTATCAATACCATGTTTATTGGACAGCATATTTGGGGGAAACCTTTCAAGAATATATTCATTTAACTAAATAATTAAATAATTTCCTAGTGTAAGCAAAAGAATGGAAGACTCATCACATAATGGTATGGAATCTTATCTAGTTGTGGTATTTGGATGAACTTACAAGATTAGGTCACACATTATGATGTAAAACATTATTTTAAAGGTTAATAATATTTATAATAATGGGAAATTTCCCAGAGCAAAGAAAAATAAGCATAAGGTTCAAAGCAAGCTTGGTCATGCATATAAACACTTGGCAGATGAAATCACCAAGAACCCAAGAACTGTGCTAGGAATTTTGGCTTCAGTAGAAGTCAAGGTGATTATTCCACAAAGTTTCCCTACTCTAATAACTTGTATCTAAAAATGCTGCCAATAAGCAAGCTGACTAGTAACTTGATTTCAGCAAGAATGTGATCAATTTCACTGTTTTGTTTTATTCAACAATTGTCTCCTTAGATAGGTAGAGGACGTAATCAGTCAAGCTGTAGTACTTTGACCAAAGTAAGTAGAGAGAGTAAGCCCCAGGATTGTTTTTATGTTGCCACAAAGTTATTTGCACTAGTAGAAATATGAGGCTTTTCCCAAACAGTACGTGAGAATGGCCCAAGAGTGTTTTCTCCATTCTTAGATGAATGACATTTCATATCATTTTAGGATCTTCAAAATCTTACTCAAATACTGTAAACAATGTTGGATCAGGACTGGGCCCTTGTCTGGCATGCAAGTGAATCTCCAGTGCTACAATAATTAATAATGTTATAAGCAAGTATAATATGTGTCAAAAAATAGAGCATTTAACAGACTTTCCCTAAAGAAACTCAAGTGGTTGGTTACCTTTAATATCTTGTATTCTTTTTAAAACTCTTGGTAGATTGCTATTAGCTCATGCATGTGAGGCTTCTATATGCAAAAGTTCTCACAATTGTAGGCACAGTATACCTTCCAAAAGCTCAGATGCCTTAATTGTGAATATTTCACTACATCAACTATAGTAATATGGATCTATCCATAATTTGGAAATCATATTGATTTTAAGAAATCATATTGATATTTGATAATTTATTTCTTAATGAAATACAATGCTAATTGATTATAATTAATTCTCTAGTAATTATACTAGATTCTTTGTTTTATTTTTTCAGGCAAATAAGATTAAATGATTGTTTTAGAAAATCTATAAAATTAGTATAATCTCATAAATAAACATTGGAGTATACTGTCTTTTTGAGGCCCACTAATATTTTCTATATTCTTATATATTTATGGGTCTTATGTTATTATAATTATCATACTTAAGCATGAATTAAATTGAATTTTTTTTAATATGTTGAATTTTGCTTATAACAAAATACAGGATTCCTCAAACTATCTACCACTCTATTAAGTCAATTACAAAATTCTTTATATTTTTTTAAACTCAAAAAATTTTGTTTATCATTTGCTTTGAAAAATTGAAAAGGCTTAGCAGCCAATTTACATATGTCACTAGTTTAACTGAGCAAGGATTAGCAAATTAAAACTTAATTAGCTAATTTTTGCATAATTTCAGGAAAATTATATGGTTTGTGCAGATGACAGGTGGGAGGTAAAGCATTTAACTTCTATTGAATTGGAGTTTTCCTTGACTTTATGAATTTTAATAGAAAAACAACATTTAACAGGTAAAATGTGTGTCAAGCTGAATACATTCTCTTGGAGCTATGGAAATAAATGTGTCTATGAAAGAAACCACTGCTAAACATGTAATATTCTGAATGAAACGGATATGTGTTATTTTGAAATGAAGAGAAGTATTTAAAACAAATTTTATGGTCCATGCTGTAAGTTGTATACACTAGCGACATTACAAGAAACTTGTACACTTATTTACAACTATGATACAAAGTGTCATCTATGTATATATGAGACATACTGATTATAATATGCCCATGCTTGGATGGTCTCTATACAGCATGTTAGTCAGTTGAATTGGAAAAGGATGCCTGGTTTGGGGCTAGTTTCTTTTTCTGGACTATTGCTCATCTAGTACTCTGAAAACTCCATTGTGATTTTATGCACTCTTTCTAATCTCTGGTCAAGCATCTACACAGAGGTCTTTACTCACCCTGCTCTGTCTTTTCAAGGGTCTAGTTCCTTCCTTCCTGTTCTCAGGGTTCTGTGAACATCCTAAACTTTGAATTGCTCATTCTGAATTATACTTGCTTAATCCCATTTTTTAACTTTTTTTAGATTTATTTATTTTATTTCGTGCGTATGAGTATTTTGACTGTTTGTATGTCTGCTAACTGCTTGCTTGACAGACAAGCCCTGGAGACACAGTTATGGGCAGTTGTGAGTAATCCTGTGGGCACTGGGAACAGAAGCCAGGTCTTCTGAAAGAGTAACAGTACCACTAACCACCATCACTTCCATTCCATACTCACCTTGTAAGAACAAAAAGGATTTTTTTTCTCCAATTTTGTTTCTTGTAATAGATACTTGCTGAGTTAACTGTGAATTTAACATTTTCATACCATTTAAATTCAGCAAAATCATGTTTAGTTAAATCCAAAGTCATTTTTTCTTATCATTTGAAAATGGGCGGGCTGGTGAGATGGCTCAGCGGGTAAGAGCCCCGACTGCTCTTCCAAAGGTCCAGAGTTCAAATCCCAGCAACCACATGGTGGCTCACAACCACCCGTAATGAGACCTGACGCCCTCTTCTGGTGCATCTGAAGTCAGCTACAGCATACTTATGTATAATAATAAATAAACCTTAAAAAAAAAAAAAAAAGAAAAAGAAAATGGGCTGTGGGCATTATTCTTTACTATAAACATAAGATCTTGCTGCTTAATATCATGCTTGTTTTAACTAGATATGCTCATGTAAGTCACTACATATTCAGTCTACTCTTCACACACTATATTTGAGAATTATTTTTTCTGGACATATAGCATCCTCAGAAATCAGACAAAAACATAGTCACTGAGTCGATCTGGAAAATATTGTGATTTTCATTTTTATTGGTTATTTTATTTATTTACATTTCAAATGTTATGCCCTTTCCCAGTTTCCCCTCCACAAATCCCCTATTCCCTCTCACCTTCCCCTGATGTCTGTAAGGGTGCTCTCATACCTACCTACCCACTGCTGCCTCAGCACCCTAGAACTCTCCTATGCTGGAGCATCTAGTCTCCACAGGACCAAGGCAATCCCTCCCATTAATGACAGATAAGGCAATCCACTGCTGCGTATGCAGCTGGAGTCATAGGTCCCTCCATGTGTACTCTTTCATTGGTGGTATAGTCCCTGGGAGCTCTGGGGGTACTGGTTGGTTCATATTGTTGTTCCTCCTATGGGGCTGCAAACCATTTTCGGTTCCTTCAGTCCTTCCCCTGTTACTTCTATTGGGGTCCCAGTGCTCAGTCAAATCAAAAACAAAAAAACAAAAATCAGTAGCTTTCCTTTATTCAAAAGATAAACAGGATGAGAAAAAAATTAGGGAAATGATACCATTCACAATAGTTACAAATTATATAAAATATCTTGCTTTGACTTTAACCAATCATCTGAAAGATCTGTATGACAAGAACTTCAAGTCTCTGTAGAAAGAAATTGAAGAAGATTTAGATTTAAGCATGTCAATGATAACATATATTATACGCATAAGTATACATATACCCATGTCATACAGATGTAAAAGATTCTGTGACCACCTAAGCTACCAGAAGTAGTGTCCAGTCTGTGGAGTGGACTTTTTCTTTCTCTGACAGGTAACTAGCACATTATAAGAGTAGTTGTGGCCAGGCGTGGTGGCGCACGCCTTTGATCTCAACACTCGGGAGGCAGAGGCAGGCAGATTTCTGAGTTTGAGGCCAGCCTGGTCTAGAAAGTGAGTTCCAGGACAGCCAGAGCTATACAGAGAAACCCTGTCTTGGAAAAAACAAAAACAAAAACAAAAACAAACAAAAGACCAAAAAAAAAAAAAAAAAAAAGAGTAGTTGTGATGCTGCCTGGGGTGGGGTGCGGAGATTTCCCTAGGGAATCGCTGAGTCCCATATAGACACAGTAGAAACAGGACAGATTAGAGTTACTAGAGGATCTGTTAATGAAGGCAGGGGTTTGTAATAATGTGAGAAAGGACCATGAGCTACATATGTACATGGTCTCAGAAATTAAAGGCTTTGAAGAAAGGTTACTACCCTCAGGCTAAAGAAGGAACCAGCACTACAAATGTTTGCTTCAACTCTGTCTACTGAGACTGTCCTTGTATTTTCCATTCTTTACACATATGCATACTACTTTGATATTAGCAATAGAAGAGTAATGTGGCTAATTATGTTAGTGACATCTGCTACAGAGAACAGAATCTAGCCTGCTCCTCCTCTTTCAGTGAGTGAGCCTGTGCTTCTTTGACATGCGTATTCAGTCTTTTCACTGAACCTGATTTCCTGTCATGAGTCTCAGGCCTCTCCTTAGTAAATGCTCCTTCTTTTTCCTATGCTGATGACACTTTTCTTTCCATCAGATCACTTCTATTACATATAAATATGTTATTCAGTATTCCATCTTAAAGTAAGAGGAACAGTTTTCTTAAGCCTCTGTCCAGCCCCACACGTTGTGCCACTCTGTACCCAAAGCCTGCAAAGAGTGGAATTCTTTGTTCCCTGTCTTTTCCTCCAGGTTTCTCTGGAGCCCGTTTCAAGTTTCAAGGGAGCTTTTAAACCATTGACTTCTTAGAAGGACCTGTTACTATGGATGCCAATTACTGCTGTATGGAGTGCATAACACAATCTTACCTTCTGTTTTATAAAATTGCTTTATGTACTTGATGGAATTTCTTTACGGTTTCCTGTATCATATCACCTTCCGTTGGCTCACTTCCTGCTCCATTTGCACTGTGTTCCACATGCTTTTGTCAGTTTCTTATTAATAATACTACACACACACACACACACACACACACACACACACACACACACACACAAACACTGGGCAATTTCAGATTCATTCTTTCTTTTAAGCCATGTTCTCCATGTAAATGTTCTCCCATTAGGTCTCTTCCCAAATTACTTTCAAATAATATATTGATAATTGCCGATAACAACTGTATGTTAATCTCAGCTCAAAATCTTTAACCTAATGTTATACTTCTCTCCTAAAACTTCCAAAGGAAGAATTGTAGCAGAGACTTCTCTAAGCTCATCCCAAGAATCAGCATGTAACCCCATAGTGTTCTTTGCTTTCAAGCTTGACTCCATTATAACCACTGCTTAGATTAAAACCCTTTCATCCTTTGTATTTTCTTTTCTAATCACACAAGAATGCTAGCTTCTGCTACTATTTCATCTTAAAGGTCATGTGCAAACTGAGACCACCTTTCCTTGTCTCTGTCCACACTGGCCCAGGAAATTACTCCAAAATATAAATAATAGAAAAGAAATGTTCTGCACTGCTCTCTTCTCAGCCCAGAATATTTGGATCTCTAGAGCAATGTCAAGTCTTCTCTTGATATAGCAAAGAGAAATCTCTGCTAAAATACCAAAGGTTCTATCTGGATAATCTTCTTTTAATAATATTTAATGGCTTCCATCCTGAACTATCCTAAGATCCTTTGCAGCTAAACATCTCCTTTTCACAGACCAGATTACCAGCATCCTGTCTTCCTTATGGCTCTGATATACATCCCCGAGAAACATTTGTTTAAAACAAATAGAGTTGATAAATTCTACAAACGTTTGACCCAAGAAAATGGTACCTTCCTCTAGCTTCAAACAACCTAACTGTGCTACATTCCAGTAGCTCAACCAATGATGAAAACCAAGCTTCCTTCTTCAGTAACTACTGTTGCTTCAGATTCACATACACAGCCTGTGTCATCATCCTTTGTCAGTCAGGAAGTAATTGTTAAATTAATATAGGAATTGTTGGACAAAATAAGGAAAAAGAGGAAGCAAGAAAGAGAAGGATGTAGTAAGAAAAGAAAGGCTATTTGTCAAATGTCTAGGGTGGAGTGTCAAGTCATTCAGAACTGAATGAAATGCTCAAATATGAAAGGCAATTCTGATGAAGCAAATGAATGAGTGACAGTGTTCACTGCTGTTATGTGTAGGCATATGAAATGGGACATTATGGATATGTTTTAGAGATCTACGTAGTTTTAAAGGGTTATTGTGGGAATGTATGACCTTAGAGAACTTAAGATGACCTGAAAGACCTTGCTAGAATAGCATGCTGGGGACCTTCCTCTAGAAGGTAGTAAGGAACACTCACTTTCTGGAATGTCCCAGCAAAACAAGCTTTACAAGAAAGCATGGCAGGCACAGATAAGGACCAAGAATGTTTTAGTTCCCTCTTCTGGTGACTAAGACCTCACCTCACTTGGGGCCATCAATGCTGCTTAAGGAAGGTCCTCCTCACTGGCAAGGAGAGGCTAATTACCATTTCTAAAGCCGGGAATGAAAAGGTCAGCTCAGGCCAACAGTGGGCTTAAACCAACTCTAGCTGGCTGTTATCAAGGCCGACCCTTAAATTGTATAAAAAGTGTGTGTGTAGGAGATTTGGAGTCACATCTGCCCTGATTGCAGGACAGCTCCATGTTGGATCAATAAACCTCATGCGTATTGCATTGATTTCCGTCTCTGTGAGTAGGACATCCCGTACTTAAGGCTCATCGAGTTTTACATTATAAACTTAAAACAATAGTTCTCTAACTCAAATATTTGTTATCTGACTAAGCAAGGTACAGTTTTGTTTTGTTTTGTTATCTTTGGGGCCTTAAGTTGGTTCTGGTAGATGGTTTCTTAACTGATACTGTGAATTTCATTTTTATTATAATTTCTGTCATTACATATTCTATTTGTGGTAGTTGCACCTAACTTACTTCCTTAGTGTGGGAAATGTTTGCTTTTATTTTCAAGTATTCCCTTCTAGTAGATATGCATACTCCGATCTTTGTCACCCCTCTGTGGTCAGCCCCTGAGAGAGATACAAACAAGCCTTACTGCTTTTGGAATGGAAATGAATTTAATTAAATTATATGGTGAAATGCTTCCACATATGATTTTTTTTAGAAATGCATGTAGACATTTGGCATTTTGATACTCTGTAAATGTAAACTCTCAACAGAATTCCAGTTCAAAAAATTATAGTTTCTTTTATTATAATTTATGGAAACTATGTAAATATCTACAACTTTATAATCAGTGTTTCCTGAATTACTAATTGCCCTTTTCAGCTACAGTGTATGAAAATATGTTTTCACAAAGAAATACTAAAACCCCAAAGACCATTTGGTTAAAAGTAAATAAATTATTAAATTGTATATCTTACCAAAAGGAGAAGCTATTTTTTTCTTTGATTTGTTATTTAATTAGATAAAACTGTCTTCTTCTGATGAACTTGGAAACTGCAAGGAAGTAGCTGCAAATGCAAAACTAACCTTAGATGTGGCAAGTGTGAGTTCATTTTACAGTGTATATCTCTAAACGACTTGACTTTACAGCGAGCCTGCCAAACCTGTCTTCTGCTATACCATAGCCACAATCAGTGTAATACACTGGGCCCATTGCTTAAGCATGAACAAAGCCTTAGTTTTCTCATCTCTAAAATAATATACTCATGTCTCACTGCAGTCCTTTTTGATAAGGTTCATGAACTAGGCTTAGAATGATGACACAAGGATTTCATTGAATGACAGATGATATTGTGCTCATGTCATGATAGTGTCAATGATGATCTGGTCAGGTCATAGGAACTGAAATTATACCACATAAATATGGCTGGTTTTAAATTTCAAAAAATTAGATTTTTTTTTTCACACTAAGTTCTTGAAATGAGAAATAACTATCTAAAGATCACAGCTAAAGCCATTAATTGTTACTTTGCTGTTGAATATAACAGGGTGTAGAGAAAATAGTACCTTCAATAAAAGTATGCCCAGTGATAGCAGACAAGCGATTAATAGTTCAATGACTTCAAGATCTGCCACATTATCTGCTATTTCTAAATGTCATGTTAGAAATTTATTAGCTCTAGAAGTTTTAAAAATGTATAACATTGTCATATTATCATTAAAACATGTAATTTTGGGCCCTTGGGTATCATATTTATGATCCCATCCCACATGGAGTACATTGTATGTTGTGTAGAACAATCATACAAAGAAGTAATATGCTCCTAATATGAATCTTACAATGACAGAAAACAAATTATATATATATATATATATATATATATATATATATATATATATA
>NC_034590.1:65557588-65558833 GCF_900095145.1 Mus pahari
ACACACACACACACACACACACACACAAATGCCATCAAGAAATGGAAAGATTATTTTATCTGAGTTTCAGATTTTAAGAGGTGACAACTAATATTTAATGAGGAATTTCAAAAATAAATAGGACAGATGGGAAAATTAGAAACATTATTAAATGTAATGGTTTGGCATAACTACTCCACTTATCTCAAGATTTATAAATTTAATGGGAAAGCATACCAAAAGTCACTTTATAAATCAATCTATTAGTTTATGTTCAGTTTCTCTCCTCATATTAGACTCATTTTAAATTTGATATGATAATATTGCTCATCATTAAGAAATCTAAAAGGTAAAAGTCAAAATGTGTTCATCTTGTGTATAAAATATTAATTACTGAAAATCATATTGTTGATCAAAACATCAACAAGACAAAACATAAAACACAAGTTAGGTAGAAATATATATGCTCAGACATCTGGCACCTTTCCTGCCAGAGGAGAGCTGGTAAGAGAGCCATCTTTGCTCCAGTGCATGGCCAGGGAGAGGGCAGTCTGCAGAAGCAACACAGCTTCTGGGAAAGATCCAGTTTCTGGCTCCAGACATCCTGCACATTTCCCGCCCAAGGAGGGATGTCCGCCCGGGACTGGTCTCAAGGCCTGAGCTGACAGGAGAGCCATCATTGCTCTGGTTCACCTAGGCTCCAGTCTGCACTAGCAAGAGTGTGGACCACAGAAGCTACACAGCTTTGGGACAGACAGAAGCAACCTAACTTCTGGGACAGACCCTGTTTCAGGCTCCAGAAATTTGGACACCTTCCTCGCCAGGGGAAAGGTGGCCACCTGTGAGGACTCTGCCTGCCACAGCAGGTGAGAGAGTCATATTGTGTCCAGGGTCCCTCGGTGGCTAGTCTGTGCAGGTGAGTGAATAAACTGTAAAGGCAACACATCTTCTGGGACAGGCCCTGTTTTGGGCCTACATCTTCAGCCAGGAGGCAGATCGGAACACCAGGCCTCTGTGCACCTTCCCTGATAGAGAGAGCTTCCCTGCAGAGAGTAATCTGACCACTGAGACTCAGGAGAGAGCTGAACTCCCAGGACTGCTGACAGAGGCTAACAGAATCACAGGAGGAACAAATTCCAACCAGAGACAACTATAACAACTAACTCCAGAGATCACCAGATGGTGAAGGGCAAACATAGGAATCTTACTAACAGAAACCCAGACCACTCACCATCATCAGAACCTAGCACTCCCACCTCAGTCAGT
>NC_034590.1:65563664-65577032 GCF_900095145.1 Mus pahari
ATGACCCAGCACAGGGGAAGGCCAGGGCCCAGAAGTGGGAGTGGGCGGGTAGGGGAGCAGGGGCAGGGGGAGGGTATGGGGAACTTTGGGGATAGCAATTGAAATGTAGATAAAGAAAATAATAAAAATAAATAAATAAATAAATACATAAATGCAAGAGTTAAAAAAAAAGAAATATATATGTTGAAGGTGGTTTCCCAAGTCAGTAGTAAAAAACAGACGTAAATAAGCTAGACCTGGCAGTTGGGAAGATTTTCATGAATAAAATTTGGATAAACCACTAATAAAGGAAATACTATAAATGAAGTAAAATTAAGTACACAGAAATCATAGAAATTCCCAGAAGGAAAATGGGAAACTAGTCACTTGTGTGATTTGGTAAAGAGCTCTAAGAATTGTCTGAGAACTGAAAATGCTGAAGACCTTAGTGAAATGGTGAGATGCAACATTGCACATGTACTACTTAAGAACAAAGGTCCAGGTGCCACTATGACATTTGCTTTACCACTTTACCATGGGAATATGACAAAGCTCTTTTTGTGACGTTCTTTCATGGAACCAAGAGATGTTTGTTCAATTTTTACCCTAAATGATTTTTCAACAAATGTTTAATCAGCTCCTGTTTTGGGTCACTCTTTTACACATTAAAATGCTTTAATCAACACAACTCATTTACATTGCTATCTTTGACCTAACCTACCTAACCTTTCTAGGTAATGAGACTCATTGCAATGGAATGGTCCATTGTGTGTGTGTGTGTGTGTGTGTGTTCTCCTGAAGGAAATATCCCAAACAGAAAATAATGTAAAAAGCAGACTTGCCCAATGTCTTTTATTTATTTACACCAACTATCAAAACATGCTTTACAAATAATCAAAAAAAATGTCTTCCTCAATAGCTTTCTAAACGACATGATACAAGAAAAAAGAAAGAAATGGAAAGAAAAGAAGGCAAAAGAGAAAAGAAAACATATTTTTCCAAGAAGTGTCTCATTATGGACACATTTGTATGTTGATCCCTGGTCCTCAGACATTAATACATTAGGCATTCATTTCCATGAGAATTCTCTAGACAGCAGAATTTATGAAAGTCATCTCTTCAGGTGACATGAGTAATATACCTAGAAGAAGGTTCCTAGATAACTGGCCTTCTGTATCAGGAATAAAACTGGTGTTTTAGACATACCTAGAAATACTAATGATTTAAGAAAAATTGTTAACATATTAAACTTTAGTTGACCTCAGGTTCTTTCCTTAATTGAGTCTGGGGCTGAAGAAGCAATGAGATGGAATCAGAGCCACTAGAATATGCATTGAAAAAAATTAGGAAATCTCACTCATATTCACTAGGATATAGAAAAGTACTTATAGGAAATAGGAAGAAGCATCCTTGAATAAAAGTGACAGCTAGTCATTAATGAGCTATAAGGCTTACCTCTGTTCTGAGTAGACAGCTAGGCTCAGTCATTTTATCAGGTGATGCACTAGTCTAAATACACAGAGTATATTGCTACCTGTGCATCTTCATCCTTTTATTCCTATATGACTTTTATTCCTCTATCTTTTCTTGATTTCTTTTCCTTGGTGGTATCAGAAAAGTGTAGCATTCTGTATTTATATGTAAATACACACACACACACACACACATACACACAAACATACACATACATGACTACAATTATCAGTACAAAGTAATGGATTCTGAAGATTTTTTTCTCATGAACACATACTTCATGGTTGTGATACAAAGACCAAAGTTCATGGTTTGCTCTATGTAACCATGTGTTAGAAACCTTTTGCATATACTACAATTGCTTTGCATATCCCATTAGAGCATCAGAATTCTAACTTCCTTGGAAGTCTGAGAATGGCTTATACTGAACTCTGCTTGACATGTTCATCTTTTCTTGTCTGGAGGTATAAGTAGCTAAATCAGGCATTTTTTTGTAATTGGATTTTCTAATTAGATATTGCAATTGAATTATGCAAAATGCTTCCATTTGATAACAGTGTTTTCTTGATTGTATTGTGGGAAAATTCCACTTAGTTTCATTATGTTATGCAGCTAGGACGGTGTATAATATTACCCTGGTAATGTGTAGAACAATTAAAGTTGAATAAATAATAGTTCATTATAACTTTGGGTATTATAGTCAAAATATTAAGGAAGAATTATATTTCATGAATTATTATTTTAGGTCTATATGTGTCTGTTTACTTTTGATTTCTAATCACATTTGTGTGTGAAGCCCTTCTTTTTTTTTTTTGTTTGGATTTTTTTTTTTAAATTTATCTATTTTATTTCGTGAAGCCCTTCTTATGTATGCTCGGAGCCAGAAGATTTGAGGCGTCCTGCTTTGTCACTTCCCACCTTAGACTACTAATACAAAGGCTATCACTGGACACTGGACATAGAGCTATCCTGAATGTCAGCAAGACTCAGGGTTCTTCCTGTGTTAATCCTGTCTAGTGCTGGGGATCAAGGCATGCTTGTAGGCTGGGGACATAAACACACCCTGGCATGCTGACAGTAAGTGCCTTTGTGCCCTGAACCATTTTCTAGCCCTTCATGAATTATTTTTAGTCACTTATTTCCAAACCATTTTTTCATCACATAATGATACATGTTTTTCTACTGACATATAAAATTCAGTTAACCATTATATATTAACAACATATTCATTATTATCTTATACATTTAATGATATTTTAATTTATCTCTATTTGGAACCTGTCACAATGGAGTAGTTATTTATCAAGTTTAACTTCCACAAAATCTTAAGCTTACTGAATGTGATATGTGTTATTTACCTTCATAGTATTAATGACTAATTCATTAGCTGGTTCAGAATAGATGCTCATTAAACATTTTAGATATATTTACACTTCTTGATGAATGTTTGGAGTTAATATTCTAAAGTGTTTTTAAGTAGCCATAAATTATTTTCACTCTTTTCTTTTTTCCTACCAGTTGCCTTTATATTCATATATAATCACATGTGTTTAATTACCCTTGCTTTCTAATGAAGTCACACTTTCTCTTGTATCCATGGTTTGTTTTTTTTTTTTGATATTATCACACTCATACTTTATATAGAAATATTAAACCCAAGGCCCTCAAGCCACCTTTCCTGAAACCCCAGTGCTAAGTGGCTTCTTGTTAATTTTACTGATCTCATTAGCAACTGAAGCTGTGTTGTTGGCTCCCACACTGCCTGCAACTTTCATCTTGGCCCCTATCCTTTTCTTAATACTCTGTACATTTCTCATACTTTCTGCTCCACTAGTCGGTCTCTCTTCCTGCAAAGCTGGATTAGAGCAGTGAGCAGAACCATACCATACAATGGATATTTGTCTTTCTTGAATTTTCCTGCAAATTAAACACTAAGTCCGGCTCTCTGATATAAGCAGATCATATCCAGTGTCTTTGCCAGATTGTAACATGACTGACTTTTTAACTCATTGAACAATTGAGTCCTTGTTTGCCTCTTAAAAACTTGAGTGGTGTCTTCTGGCCTGCATGTTTACTGAAATTTTGGACTTCCAAACTCACAATTGATGATCAGTTAAGGTCTGTTTATAGTGTTCTAAGGATTTACAGCATGTAACTCCAAACTCTTCTACCTTCCTATAATGCTATTTAGAAAGCTCATGAAGAATAAGATCAGTTTTATCATAGCAATGACCACACTTCTTGTTTTAATTTTCTGTATTAAGTTCCCTGTTGTTGTGACCAAATATTCAATAAGAACCACTTTTTGGAAGACAGCAGATTATTTTGAAGGATACCACTGTTTGAAGGATTCCAGCCATGGCAGAAACATGAAGATATTGGTCACATCACACATATAGTCAGGGAACTGAGATAGAGGAATGTCTGGTCTTTGCCCTCTTATTCAATCCAGGACCTGAAAAAAAATGCAATGATGCTATCTAGAATCTTCCCTTACATAATTCTCTCTTGGAAGAGCCTCAGAGACACATACAATGAAGGTCCTCCTCAATGTCTTAGGTATCTTTTAATCAAATCAAGTTGATGATGACAATTAATCATCACAGACAAAGGAGTAAAGAAATTTCTCTACAGAAGTTACCTGGGGAGAATGAGCCATGGTGATATTTGGGAACCAGGGACAAGTCTTCTGATGAATTCAATGAGAAGTGACTCATTCTGATAAACTTACGACTGCTTATGTCTCTGTGATGACCCTGCTCCCATTATCCATGTGCCTGATGATCATAGTTAATCTGAATCATAGATGCTCAGCTACATTTTGAAAACTTGAAACATATAAACTAACATTTAATATTCACTCCAATAAATAACATTAGGTTCCCTAAAATAATGCTGAAATATACCTCATTATATATTATCCAGGAAGTCTCAGCTAAAATTATATTCTCAAAATGTTCCCCTCATATATTTGAGAATAGATCAGGAATTGACTAAAAATGGAAATAACTTTCAGACAAAGCTCCATAATTTCCTCCTCAAAATGTTTGCTACAAAACATTTAAAGGATAAAGAATGCTTCAGATAATATGTGATAAGAAAGGAAGATGAAAAATCGTAGCTATGATATAAGCTAAAAAAAAAAAAAATGAGCTTATTTAACTCTGAAACTAGAGTGGTAAGGCTCCTAAGTGTCGAAAGCACTATGTATGCCTTGTTATAGTGATACTGCACCACATCAATCAGCATTTATTTTAGCCAATTGTCAACTTCTCATGCAGTAGAGGCTCAAAAAAAAACTGTCACTAAATTTAATTGCAGTAAAATATATTTAAAATTGGATTATTTAAGTAAAACACATAAACGTGTTAATGGAAGGAATTAATGAATGATGGCCATGAACACTTTTCCCTAATCTAAGATTTATTGATGTTTAAAATGTACTGGCTACATAACATAGAAACTTAAGTGATAGCTTTGCAGGTTATTTAAATTAGTTAGTATAATTATTCATAAAGGTCAAGTTTCAAAGATAGTTGGTTATCTGAGATAAAAATCTTAGACCTACATGGTCCTTTTGGAGCACCGTCACTGGTCAAAGGTTACAGGTCACTTGCACACTAACGTTGCAGCATAAGTTTTATATTTTGTTTTCTTGAGACAAACATATCATAGGAGTTAACATTTTATTACTGCCACTCCTTGTGTGTAAGTCACATTGGCACCATTATCTATATGTTAATCCCATTAGAACAGATCCATAAATATCCATAAACCAGCCCTACAAGTGGAAAGTAGCACTTTCAAATTGGTTGGAGGCATCCTCTAATTTACCGTCTATTTTGTATGTTATAAAAATATAGTGTTACTATTCAGCTTGTGTCTCCGTAAGTGTCTGGGCGCCCATGGCTTAGCGCGTAAAAATGATGCCAAAGCCTGTGGAGTTGATTGCTACCTTAGCCTACACATTACCATTGGAAACCTAAGAATTTTTTTAATCTACTTTACATTTCTGAAAACTGGAATTTTCAAAAATTTAAAATTGATTTTGTCCTGATTCTTTAATGCATAAATTTATCAAATCTCTAAGCTGGGGCAAATGTTTTAGATTCAGTATGCAGGTTTCTCATTTATCTTTCAGGTCAGTAAATAAATCTTTCTCTTAATATTTCATAAAAATTGGGATTTAGTTACCAATACTGAGATTGCATTAAACTACTCTCTGCTTTTTGACATGGCCTTTAGTTTATTCTTTACCATAGAAAATGTCATATTTTTTAGATCATATATTTTATTGTAAACACTAAAGTGTGGTTTACTTTAAATGATGTTTTAAGAGTTTCTATGAGAAATTTTGGAATTTTAAGAAAGTTAACTCTTTAAACTCATAAAATTCTTAGCTGATAATTAGATATGAATGATTAGGAAGATGAAGATAAATTATCTAAATTTTCATTTGGCTTTTTTTCCTTGTTGAAGATTGATACATGTATATACAAACATGCAGCTAACAAAACTAAAACAATTCATTGCATTTTTAGTGAGACATGGTTTTCCAATGTAGCTCTAACTACCGTGGAACTCTTCTATGCAGGCCAGGCAGCTCTACAATTCATAGGGACCCACCTGCCTCTTTCTCCTCCATGCTGAGTTTGAAGACATGTGCTTTTGTATCTGGTGTTTTTTTTAACTTGTTGCTTTTGGGTAAAATTTTTCTACACCTTTGTCCTTTGATGTGGTTATTATTTCATGTCTTACTGGTTTTCTATGAGTTCAATATTTCGGTATTTCAATATTTTCTCTTCTTGGCATCCAGAAAATCTTGCAAAGGGCCCAGATATTCTTCTCTGTTATCTTCTGTCCTCTTGTCCACATCCTCTCTCTTTCTCTCTCTCTCTCTCTCTCTCTCTCTCTCCTTTGATGGGGTCTGTTTATTGATCTCAGACTTCTCTTGAACTCCCAACCTTCCTGGATTCAACTCCACAGTCTTGAGATCTGGTGTTACAAATTTGAAATCTCACACTGGGGTGTTGTTTGACTTTCCTTTAAGACTTACCTTCTGACTGAGAGGCTGTATGCCAATATGTGTACAACAGACTTAACTAGAGAAGAGGTTCCTAGTTTCTACTACTGCAGAGGGATGTTTTCTATCCAAAACCTAAGTGTCTTAAAAACCTCCATATCTTAAAACTTCAGGAAAAAGGTTGTATTTTCTTTACTTGATCCTGTTCAGAAATAATGACTGGAAAGCACTGCTTTCTAATTAAAAGAAAAATCACAAGTTTCTAGTAAGAACAATGAAACTTTGAATGAGATTAATGCCTTAATTCTGAAATCTAAAAGTGTACATAGTGAGCAAAGGTTTTGTTCTGTAAACAGAAGCTTACATGAAGGGCCAGCAAAGGAGAGGGACATGGTAGAATTTGAAAGCAATGCTAATATAGCAAATTCAATGGAGAGACTGCACAACAATCTTTTCTAAATTAAAGTACAGGGCAGGAACATTCGTGGTGTCTCTGGTATGCCACAGGTTGCCAGGAACCATCTACTTTGCTACTACCCCTTCTCACCCTTTTAGAGGTTTGGTATTATTCTACCACCAGAAAAGCATGACTCACTTAAGTATTGTTTGCATATTCATATGTTATCCAGAATTTTAAATGTTGAGCAGATTATAGTTATGGATTCCCAGAACAGAGATAATTAAGTGTATTTTCTGGGGCTGAGAAGGTAGCTCAGTGGTAGAGCTCCACTCAGTATTGATAATTACGGGACAAGCAATTCTGAAAACAAATGTGGATTTATGCCTTGAATGTACCATAAATTTAAACATTTGGGGGAAGATATCTTGAGTCACTTCTCTTACATTAATCCACTATTAAAATTTAAAGTGCATTAAGTTAATTGTCTCTGATACTTATTAATCGTAGAAACCTACAACATTGGTGCAAATGTTCATTAGCTAGGCGTGTTTTGAGGTCTTTAAATATACTGTTGTATATTTAACTGTCATAATAAATTAAATAGTAAAAGCTACATTATATTCATATTTTGCTTTAAACAAAAACTGAAGCTGATTATATTGTTTTTATCCTCAGAAGTGAACCCTCTAGAGAATGTAATTTTTTTAAAGAATCAAGTCAAAAGAAATAAATTTTACATTTTAGTATCAGCTGATATACCCACTAGACTCGGTAGCATCAAATAAACAAATAAACAATTAATTAATCAATTAGTTGATTAATTAATCATGACCTTCCTAAACCCTCACATGCTTTATTTTTTTAATCTGTATTTTTTTTTTTTTTAACTTGGGGAGTGGCAGGGATGAGGAAAAGGGGAAAAACCAATGTCTCCTTGGAGTCTTCCAAGTGTATGGGATTCCAAGGTATATGTACAAGGACTAGATGGCATGACCAGGCGAATCAGATGGAAGGTCCCCAAGGTTCTTTTTTTTTTTCTACTGAATTCTATGAATAAAATAATAAGCTGACTAAGTGGCCAATCTAAAGTACCTAGTAAATGCCAGTTACTTCTCCCACAGGCTACAAACATCTAGACCTCATTATCTTCCTCCTTTTTCAGAATGAAACTCACTTAGCAAACTAGGAAACTCCCAGTAGAGTACAGTTTATATATATAATACAGCTGATAAGCTTTCTCCCCATCCTGCCCATTCACAAGGAGGGTGTGGAGAATAGAATTTCCTGACTTTCCCCCCAGCTTTTTGGAGGTCTAGCCAGCTTGCCCTGGAAGGTTCCACATGGAGGACAATGGACTGTAAGTCTTTAGTGTACAGTCCACACTTTTTAGCGATGATAATTGCAGGGAAAGACGCACATATAAACGCTGATTTCTTGGGCTGTCTTATGGATTTCAACAGCTTTGCTGGGCGTGATTCCTTGGACATCCATATCATTCACAGGTAGAACTTGGTCCCCTTCTTGAGGTCCTCCTCGTTTTGCATCAGAGATTGGAATCACCTTGGAGATGAAGATGCTTAGCTGGGAGGCCTTTCCTCCTCAATTGTTGAACCCAACTGAGCACCAAGAAACATCTTCAGCATGACATTTAAGGGCAGAAACTGGGTCAAATCATTGTAGTCTGGGTGGTACTCTCTCTCATGAGGAGGAATCCATCCATACTGGAGGATTTTCATAGGCACACAGGAAAACCACTGAGTAGTCATAAGGAATCCAGCTGTCCATTACAGACAAAGCCGGGCAAACAGACATTCCTCAGTGGTGCCTTAGATATCAGCCCCCACATGCTTGATTTTGAGAGGAAAAGTTTGTAGGGTTTTTTTAATTTTATTTTTCATCTTAAACTGAGGATTGGGATGGTAAGGAAATAGCAGAGGGTAGGAGGTAAAAATCTGTCAGTATCCACTGAGTACATGTGTAAAGTTATCTAAGAACAAATTTAATTAATAAAACAATTTTAAAATTCTATCATCTGCATAGTCTCTTAATTTTTAATTTCAGACACAAGATGGCACTATTAGTAGTGATTTTAATTCAATCTGTAGATAACAATCAGAGAGATCTGTGTATATTCAAACAAAGTATCTAAGTATATAAAGACAGTAAGTGCCACATGTATGTACATCCACACAGACATGGCTGATTAATATTAACATCTGGATGAATAGTCAAAATTTAGTCACCCAACTACTTTTTTTTTGACATCAACATGACAGATTGAGATTTTTTAAAAATAATTTCCATGAGAAATTTCCATGTTAGGCATGCTATCACCATATATTTGCAATAATATATGAATGATAAAGATTGATAACAGAATGATTTCAGCACAAGTAGCATGCCCTAAACAATATATATCAACTTTATGGGAAGTGAAGAAAGGTGTTCAAATGTAGAAAGACGCATAAGGGCATTTGCCACTAAATTACAAGGAATGCATGCTGGCACAGAAGAAACTTTCACACAGTAAAGACACAAGTTTTAGAATATTGGAAGCATAAGGCTCACTCAGAGTACAGAAAGCTTGGACTCTGAAGCATTTATGCTGATATCTCTCCTATCTTTTCTTCCATTTCTCAAAACATTGCACATACATAGAATGGGAATCAAACATATTTGATGTCTAAGCCAATAATGGGATTTATACTGGTAGTAATCATTATGTTCTATCAAATTTGACTTTTTTCCATATTGCTTCATTCATAGTTCTCAAGTAAATAATAACAACCAATGAACCCATCCTTGCTATTTTTCTTGATCTAGAAAGATTTGTGTCTATTAAACCATCTATAAAGTTCTTTAGTAATACTAAAGTTCTTCTTAATATTCCTCTAAACTATTTATTCTAGTTAGATGAGAAAATTAGAGTCCCAAGAGTATAATCAGAAAGCAAGAAGTTTCACAACTGGGCTGGACTGAGGTCACAGGCCATTCTTTCTATCATGAACTACTGTATTACTCAAATAATAGGTATTTCTACCTGAAATTCAAGTACTGCATATCTTCCTATGCTCTGGCTTTTCTCCAGGCTAATATTTGAGTAATGATTGCATCTAATAAACATTTTAATAAGACTACTACTTCTACATTTATTCTTGCCCATTTTAATGGTTCACCTGATATGATTACATATTATCATTTCTTTTATGTACCTCAGCAAACTTAAACTTAGACAGAAGTGGTATTATTTTTGAAAGATTCCACTGTAAACTACTCTGAAATAAGTAGTAATAACATGCTTTCTTTTTTTCTTATTTATTTATTTATTTTTATTGTTATTTTCTTTATTTACATTTCAAATGCTATCCCGAAAGTTCCCTATAACCCACCCCCACCCCTGCTCCCCTACCCACCCACTCCCACTACTTGGCCCTGGCCTTCCCCTCTGCTGGGTCATATAAAGTTTCCAAGACCAAGGGCCTCTCTTCCCAATGATGGCTGACTAGGCCATCTTCTGCTACATATGCAGCTAGAGACACGAGCTCAGGGGGTACTGGTTAGTTCATATAATAACATACTTTCTTATTAGTCAGTGGTTATCACTTACCTAACCCCAATTTAAATCATTGTTATTTAACATATGATGAAGCTGTGGGTCACAGCCTCTGATTCCATGGATGCAGGCTGAACACATACAATTTCCTGGAGATGATTCTAGTACATTTGTTATTTAGATAAAGTGGGAACCCTTTCTATTGGACACACATAGAAGATATATCAGACTAAGATAATAACAAAGACAAGGTCATTTCTTTTTTTCTTTTCCAATTAACAGGATGGTGTCAAAAGACAAAGGAATACAGATAGAGTGATTGGCATCATTGGAGTTGAGCAACAAGCAGTGACTTATAAGTTGTAATTACTGCTTTAACTAATTGTTGTTACTGGAGTCTGTAAAACCACCCATCTATGGTGGATCCTGTCAAGAATATTGTGGATGCTTGTAGATAGTTACCTCATGGTTCCACATTTTGGTAATCCCCCATTTCTCATTCTAATCGCCTCTTGCACCCTGCTGCCAATATACAGCATTGCTGAGGAAATCCATTTTCAGGACACAGTATGAATTCAGGATTTGCTGTCCCTCACTACCACTTTGTGATCTGTTGGACTGCTTATCATAAAGCATGTGCCTAAACTTCTTTAGAAATGGATGTAAAACAACACACTAAAGCGTTTTCTAGCATTCTCAGTAAGGCACAGCCACATTGTGTGCCGCATGAAAGAAAGCAAGATGGTTCTCCTCTGTCCTGCATTTTTCTCAACTTCAACTCTAAACTACCTGTACTACCCTATTTGAGAGTTATCCAATTGGAAAGCAGCATTTTCAGCATCTCTGAGTAAGTCTTTCAGAAGGTGTGATGGTAAATAGAGTGTTCCAGGCAGTATATGGAAGGTTAAGTTCTAAGGAAACTCTGCTCTTTATCCCTGTTAGCATTTATTCTGCAGCTGCAGTTACTATACCTATCCCTGCTCTGTGAATTCCCCAGGTAGGTGTGGTGGGAGAGTAGACTGACTAAGATGATGTTCATAGTTTAATAGATAAGTCTAGAAGTTTGTAATTCTTCACCTTGATTAACTTTTTCAGGTATGATTCATTTATAAATAGACAGAAAACACAGTTCATAATCATACTGGTAACTTTTGTTAGTTTAAAATTGTTTTATTTTTTGAGAACTGTTAAAAATAAGTAATGTAAAATTCACCTCAGAAGTTAAGAGGCAAAAGAAGGAAAGGGTTGCTAGAGTTTAAAATAAGTGTATCCTATAACTACATTTGAGCAAATAAAAGTAAAATATGTTTCTCTTAAAAATAATAATAAGGAATCTAACAAATTTAAGAGGATTTAAAAAACAAAAATATACACATAGTTAATATATATCATGAATTATAGCTATAGCTACAAATGAGATTAATAAAACTATAAGGTATTTTTATTTGTGTAAATATGAAAATAAATGTGAAGTATGTGATAGGTAATTTTCTAGCACATGCATTATTTAATTGGAACCTGTTACACAGTATTGAGTATTGTATTGAATGCCATATTAAAAAATACAACACCATAAAAGTTCTTTTTTAAGCTAGAGGAATATTTTGTAACTTTAAAATTATTAATTTAATTATGATTATATACTCTCATTCATATCTGTAATGTGTTTTATCTAAGTCCCACTCCCATTAACCTTTCTTATCCCTTCCTTTTACAAACACACACACACACAAACACACACACACACAAACACACACACAAACACACACACACACACAGGAGAATCAAGGACATAAAATAGCTTTATTATAAGCAGTAGTTTTACTCTATTTTTTTTTCAAAGTAAGCATCCATGTAGAAAATGGAAACGTGTATACAAGTTAATGGGAAATGAAAATGAGTCCTAAGTCATGAAAATTTGTCATAAATACAGGAGAACATATACTTAAGTAATGGTGAGTACAGAATATGAGAGAGTGGTCTTATCAACAAGTGAAAAATTAACAGTGATCTTGTATGTTTTGTGAATAGATTTATGGCAATCAGAGGCAGGAGAGTCAAGTTCCAATGGATGGATGGATGGATGGATGGATTGAAGGATAGATGAGGAAGGATTGGTCAAGGATTACTGTTACATTTAAGAAGTTCAGGGTCCTACAGGATAATAGAGGTTATACAAATAAACCACTACGCATTTCAGCAAAAAGGCATTTTAGCAAAAAGGCAAAGGTATCTTAAATATTTTAGTCCTAAAGGGATGATAGATGTTTAGGGAGATGTGTTGATTTTTCTATTGTGATGATAACATACAGAAGACAAATCATTTGTGCCTTTTAGTTTCAGAGTTTTAAGAGTTCATGACCATCATGGAAGGAACTATAGCAGCAGGCAAGCAAGCATGGCCTGAGAGCAGGAACTGAGGCTTCACATCTTAAGAAACAATCTTGAACACACACACACACACACACACACACACACACAGATGGGGGGGGGGGAAGAGGGGTGAGAGAAAGTCTTCTATAAGAGTACATCTCCTAATCCTTCCCCAATAATTCCATGAATTGAGGACCAATTATTCAACTACAGGGCCCTATGGAGTCGCTGTTATAGAAATAACCACTTTTTATTATAGAAATAAAAAGTCTTTGGTAATTTGAGGTGGAAACTCAATAGTTAGGCAGAATAATCTAGACAATTGGCTTCCTCCTGCCTCTGCTTCAAGAGTGCTGGCATTATAAACATGACACACTACAGCTAGGGAGGTGAAAAGTGTTTAATCTGATTTCAGCATTAAATATTGCATATACATATCATAATACCACAATATCTCTTATGATATATATATATATATATATATATATATATATATATATATATTTTTTTTTTTTTTTTTTCAAGATGGGGTTTCTCTGTATAGTCCTGGCTGTCCTGGAACTCACT
>NC_034590.1:65577448-65602549 GCF_900095145.1 Mus pahari
CTAGCAACCTGTTTCTGACAAAATGTGAATAGAGTTAGCTCCAACAATGCTGCAATATTATATTGTGACAAATTCAAATTATAACTCCATTTGGTCATATTCCTCAATGAATACATGCATAGGTCATGAACGTTTCTGTAATGTGCACACACTAATATATGTTTACATAATCAGAGCTTCAGTTTTATGTATCAAGTTGTTATGAAGAGTTATCGCTAAAGTACGCGATTACAAAGAGAATAAAATTTTGTGTTTTACTATATGTATGTGTGTATGTATTCATTTATATGTGTGTTTAACAGACTAGAAATTATGTCTTAAATTTTTTGTCCTCTTTGCTTACATTTTATAATTAAAATAAGTATTTTAGGGAGTAGAGAAACAACTCCATCAGTAAATGCTTGCTAGAAAAATATGAGATCCACATCACCCACATAAGAGCCAAGTGTTTCATATATTTGTAACCCAGAAGCTGGAAGAATAGAGACAGCTGGTTTCACTGTGCTTACTACCCAGACAATCTAACCAATCAGTGAGCTTCAGGTTCCGTATGAGACTATATATATATATATATATATATATATATATATATATATATATATTAGAACACAAGAAAGGAAGACACCAAGAATCAACCTCTGATCTCCATATGTATTCCTGCACACATAAATGCCTACACGTATACCACACACACACACACACACACACACACAAACACACACACACAAACACACATATTCAAAGAAAAATTAAATAAAAAATGTTGGTTACATTACAAATGAAATGTGTTTAAAATGATAAATTATGTTGCCATAAACTGTTCAAATTCAAGTTTTGTTGATAACTGTATTGTACTCAAAGGAGATTATTCAAGAGGAAATGTATATATTTTGCCTACTATGAGCAAGATCTACTAAATGACTCTAAATATTATTCTATTCACATACAGACTATTTCTAGGTCATTTAGTATTTCATTTTTTGGCAAGGTCTCACATTGCCTATATTTGCCTCAAATCCATTATATAGCCAAGAATGATATTTATTTCTGATCCTCCTACATCCAGTTCCTAGGATCTAGAATGACAGCTGTACATTATTATCTGGTTCAATGCAATTCACATGTGGGTCAACCCCATTAGAAACAATATGCATTTGCATGAAACATCATAGCATTTTCTCATGTGGAATCCTTAAACTAATATGTGACATACTCCTGGGTTGTGCAATAGCTTAGGGTGTCTGACTAGTACATTTAGAGAATAAATTAGACTAGAATAGCATACATTTGATCATATGTAGTGAACTATTATTTCATGAAATTAGGTAAATGCTTATTTATATCAAATGTAAATGTGAAATATGTTTTTCCTTGTTATTTATGAAGAGAATATTTGACATTGATCCCAACCTAGATTTATAATAACAAATCTTGTCATTTTGGTGAGGCTGTATTGCTCATGTAACTTCTAAATTTCTTTGAGTGGGAGTGTAAGGCAATACTGCTAAACAGCAGATAGGACTTCCTATTGCTTGGGTCTCTATTATTACAGCTAAGAGTGTTCAGGTATTGAAGTCTTTTACCCTTTCAATATTGTCTATTTTAGAACAGCACATATATTTCCAATGTTATACTTTTTGAAGTGACATTCATGTTGATGTGCATATCCTCAGAGCCAGGAAATAAACATGTTCTAATAAAACAAGCATGGCGACATTATAAAAGGTCACAAAAGTTCCATAGACTTGTAAAAAGGTGCCAAGAATCTAAAATAATTCTCCAGCAGTGGTTAGTGCAGGTGTGTGCCTAACCTCCCTGAAGTACCTAAGGACCCTCATTTTCCTGGGAACTCAGTCAGTTGGAAGCTTTGCAATAAGCTGTTGTGAGCCACAACTGTAATTAGCAAGTGACACCTTGGCAGAACTAATTGACATCTAACTGAGAGCAGTAAGTGGTCTTTGACTAGGCTACATGAAGATAATAACTCCTGGCTATATACTGGCCAATTTTCTTTTCAAAGAAGAGAGTTCAATCAAGGTATCTCAACACTAAGGTTTTATTACCAAGATAAACATAAACTGTAACAACAGCAATGATAATAATGGTTCTAGGAAACATAAAAACAGGGACTTGGTCTCGTGAATGAAACTCTAACAAACCCACTATGTCTACCATGTGCTGACTTGGATTCTTCTGGGTATAAACAGGAGTGAGAAAAGTTGGTCAAAACTGCTCACAATTCTTAAGCATCCGGTAAAAGCAAAACAAAATTACACTGAAGTTCTAACTTGCCTTACCCATGTCAGAATGGCAATCATTAGGGAAAAGGGTCAGTGTTGGTGAGAAGGCAGAAAAGAGGCCTTTGTCTCATTTGATGGGAATATAAATCATTTGTGCAGGCAGTCACCATGGACACTGGTATAGAAAGTACATAAACATGCAAGTGTAGGCTAAGCACATCAAGACTACTTACAGGCAAACGTGAACATCCAGTGTACCATGGGCACAGTGACTAAGGCTCCATAGAGGATAAAAGCAACTTTGCAAAGCATCCTAACAAAAGGCAGCACTAGTTCAGTCATTTAAAATATTTGCAATGCTTTTGAACAGGAGATCAGAAACACTAGCAAATATTTAAACCTGGATTCCTCGAACCACATGAACACCTTCCTAGCTTTTCCCATCCCAACGTCTCCCTTCCCTGCTTTCCTCACTTCCTTCTTTCCTCCCTGCCTGCTGTTCTGCCTTTCTGCCTTTCTTTCTGCCTCTTATCCTAGTTGTCATTACTTCTGACCTGGTAAGCAGCGAGAGGGCTCAAAATTGCTGGCACTCATTCTGACAGTTTGGAACTTATAGAGCCATTTAAATCCTACGGAATTTGCTTTCTTCAGTGGAAAATTTCCTCACAAGAAATTGCACTTTCCACTTAGTCCTCTACAAAGTTTACTGACAGTGACTTTAGTTACTACACAGAGTTTAAAATGTTGCCTAATTACATTTTATTTGGGGCTATCCTTAGTCCCTTAAGCATTCTTTCTCCACCTCTATGTCTGTGACTAACAGAGACAATGTTTGGGGATTTATTTACTTAGCAAAACCCTAATTTTCACCAACCAGAAAGTTACTAGTGCCAGCAGGTAGCATCTAATACTTGTTGCTGAGATTTGCCCTCTTCTCTGTCACTGACTGCTCACTATTTCCATCACTCTGTTACTCGGATATCTTGTTATACAACTTCTTTTGTTCAATTGCTAAAGAGAATTCATCAAGCTGTTACCACATTATACACCTATGCTGCTCCACAGGAACCCACATGCTCTGTTCCAATATCCAGGCCAACTACTGTGCAGGAGTATCTTTTCCCGAGTTCACAGCTAAAACTAATAACATTCTCTCCCATGGCTCAGTGATACACAGAGAAGTTTGACACCTCTGTGTAAACAGTGAGCTACCAAGGGCCTCCTTGTTTGCTTGCTTTGTGTTTTACATTTGTTCACATAGGCACATAGATTTCTACAATAATTTTCAGTGATTAGACACACAATATTTTTTTTACCCATGGATAGAATCATGGATAACACTTTTGTAAACCCAAAGAATGGAATCTATCAAATCCTCTAGTGTCTGTTACCCAGTGCTACAGTTGATTTCCACAAAATAGACTTGGCAAGAATGATGACTCAGGTTCTTTAGGTAATCTTTCTCTTTGGTCATGAATGAGACAATTTAACTCTGTGGATTAAAACAAACAAACAAACAAAAAAAAAGGGTAAAGACAAATTTCAAGACTGATGTTAAAGACACACTACATACACTTATTTCTGTTCCTTATAAGTCTTCATTTATAAACCTCTCATTAGAGGTGTTTATCACCATTCTCTCTCTCTCTCTCTCTCTCTCTCTCTCTCTCTCTCTCTCTCTCTCTCTCTCTCTCTCTCCCCCCCCTCGTGCTGTTTTATTATTATTATTTTACCTATTTACTTTATATCCTGCTCACTGCCTCCTCCCCATCACCCCTCACATAATCCTAACTCCTCCTCTGAGTGGGATCCCCCTTGGCTATCCCCCTACCCTTGCACATCAAGTCTCTGTGAGGCTAGGTGCATCCTCTCCCACTGAGGCCAGACAAGACAACCTATCTAAATGAACACACGCCATGGACAGGCAACAGAGTTTGGGTTGGGATAGACGCTGCTCTAGTTGTTCAGGACCCATATGAAGACGAAAATGTACATATACTACATATGATTGGGGAGGCCTAGGTCCAGCCCCTGTATGTTATTTGGTTTTTGGTTCAGACTCAGAGTCCCAAGGGTTCAGATTAGTTAATTTTGTTGGTCTTCCTGTAGAGTTCCTATTCCCTTAGAGGCTGCAATTCTTCCCCATGTTCTTCCATAAGAGCCACCAAGCTCCATCCACTGTTTGGCCGTGGAGTCTGCATCTGTCTGTGCCATCTACTGGGTAGAGCTTCTCAGGGCAGCCATGCTAGTCTCCTGTCTGTAGTCATAACAGAGTATAATTAATAGTGTTAGGAATTGGTGCTTTCCCATGGGATTGGTCTCAATTATTGGTTGGTCCTTTCCTCAGTCTCTGCTGCATCCTCTACCCCTGTGTTTCTTGTGGACAGGATAAATTTTGGATAGAAAGTTTTTTTTAGGTGGGCTGGTGTCCCTGTGGCTTCATTTGGGTTCCTGATTGGCAATAGGTGATTCACTCTTCAGGTTCCGTATCCCCTCTGCTGTGTGATATGTTTTTAAAGCCAATGATATGTTTTGTAGAGCCAAAGATACACTTTGTAGAGTGAATGGTGGGAGGGTGTACCTCAGTGGGCCCATGCTCAGATATCCCTCCCCCAGAGGTACCTGCCATAGTTTATTTTGGGACATGGGAAGGGGAGTTAAGAAGGAGTAGGGGCAGGAAAAAAGGAGGACATTGAGAAGGAGAGAGAGAGAGAGAGAGAGAGAGAGAAAGAAAGAGAGAGACCCTGACTGGAACACCTGGGGAGAGAAGGGAGAGGGGAAAGGGGAGAGAGACAGAAGGAAGGTGGTCAGAGAGAGAAAAGTAACAGAAAGTCAGAGAGAGTCAGAAAGAGGCCCAACTCTCTATTCTATAGCAAGCCAGACCTACTTGCCTGTTGGGCAGAGCTCAGAAGGAATGCCGACAGACACTTTGAATCACAACTAAGGAAACCCCATTTGATTCTTGGGTGCCTCCATTATCGCAGGTCTCTGTCTCTTTCTGAAGATGTCCCCTACCTCCTTACCCCTGTCAGCTGCAGATTCCTACTCTTTATATAGGAAGTTAGTTGTTTATTATCAGAGGCATAGTCCCACAAGATAGGAAAATACTGCTCCTCTCAACGCAGAAGCAGAAATAGCCATGCTCACTGTATAACTGATTGTATTCCAAAAGATCTCAAGGCAGACTGCTTCTTGGGTGGAGGAGGGGTGGGGAGAATGAGGCAGGGGCCTTGTGTTCTTGTCTTTTTCCTTTCATCTTTTAATTTAATTTTTAAACTAAAACTTCAACCTGAAGAGGAGAAAAGTTCTCTGCTCATTGCAGTAAATAACAAATCTGTAGTTTTAGCCACCTGATGTTCTTTGAAATGTCAATTTCAAGGGAGAAAATTAGTGGTGGAGAGCCTGGAACTAAATTTCAGCAGTGCTGTTCTAAATTGTGCATGCAGATGGGCAATTAGACCTGCGATGGGTAATTGCAGCCTAAGTGAACCCTTCCGAGGGCAGCTTCCAAGCTGATTTTAAAGGGTGAATTTGTAGAAACACTTATACATTTTCTGCTGTTGAAAAGGCTCAGAATGTCCATCCTTTACAGCAAAAAGGGAAAACATCTGTCAACCACATCTCAGCAAAGCAAAGAGTCTTGAAGAAGCAAGAATGAATCATGAGACGAAGAAAATGAATATAATATATGTTTTACATTGATACAAATTGTAATGCATGGTATTTCATTGCAATAAACATTTGATTGTTTTTGAAATTGAAATAAACAGAAAATAGAATCATTACTAAGTCATTTACTCACTCAGAAATACCATTGTTAATATCTTTCCTTTTCCTTTGGATTTTATTAGTAGATTCACAAACAATTCTTTTACATTGATGTTTGTGTTTATTCATGTATGTGAGTACAGTGAGTATGTGTTTCATAACACACATGTAGAGGTGAACTTCTCTATTTCTTGTACCTTTCGACTCTACTGTAGCATTCAACACAAAATATTATTCAATTTTAGATTGTGTGATTCTCCAGGAAAAGTATAATTTGTCTTCTATTTGACTTTGCTTTCATTAATGTCTACTATGATGAAATGACTCATTAATGCTTAATGGATATGAAAGGACAGAAAATAAGGTAATGATATAGAAAACCCCCCCAAAAAATTGAGGAATTGTTTCAGGAACAAAAATATACTTATTGTCAAGTGTTGACTGATAAACCATCATTCCTAGGAGAATTCCAAGTTGATGCTACTGTGAGAATCCACAGGTTCAACACAGTGTCATAGAGATGTGTAATATTTGTTGTTCTGTTGCATGATTCTTTATTAGTATGTGTTATTTGTTGATTACTGTTACAGTAATGTGAGGTTAGCATACATGCTTTCTCTCAAGTCATACCATAGCTTCCTATGTGTACATAATACTAGATATTGCATAAAGTGTATTTGGAGGCAACTCTATTAAATAATTGTATTATGTATACAGAAGGGTATATATTTGCGTGGGAGCACATGTGTATAGGAGTGTGTGTGTGTGTGTGTGTGTGTGTGTATGTGTGTGTGTGTGTGTGTGTGTGTGTGATTGTGTATGTGTAGGACAGATATCAGGAGCTGTCTACCTTATTGAAGTTAAGGTCTCTCCCTGGTTTCTAGAGCTTATTTAGGCATTAGGTTGCTATCTAAGCCATCCCAAGGATTGTCCTGTTTCTCCCATAAGTACTAGGATTATCAGCAAAAGGCACCATGATCAGGTTTTTATGTGAGTTCTGGGAACCAGGCTCAGGTCCTCTTGCTTATAAGTCAAGAACTTCACCAACTGAGCTCTTTTACCAGTCTTCTTGGGGTCATTTTAAACAGTAAAATCTCAGATAAAAGAAGCCAAATTATATATATATATATATATATATATATATATATATATATATATATATATCTCCATGTTTTATACCACGTGCTGAAATAGGATGATTTTGTCACCTTCCTCATCTGTAAATGTGAGTAGAGGAACTCAATTGGGTTTTTTGTCTGTTTTTTTTTGTTTGAAGTATTTTTGTTTGTTTGTTTTGTTTGTTTATGCCACTGTGTACATGCTCTCATTCCAGAATGGCAGTGCAATCTCCATAAGCTTGAATTTTAAAGTGTATATACATCTTAACAATTCACAAACTTGCAAAAAATGTAATCTGAATTTAATGAGGATTCAATGTATTTGTTGTTACTGAAGAAGACATGGCCACTGTTATAAACAGCTGTAAACAAGGCGCATTCAACATAAGGATGCACAGAGGAGCTGCTAAAGGGGTGTGGAAAAATTTATCACAACTCTAATTCAACTTGATTTCATGGGGAAGGTGTCCGTGAATGAGAAAATGAGAATTACAAGAATAAGTCAGGGATATTCTCTCTCTCTCTCTCTCTCTCTCTCTCTCTCTCTCTCTCTCTCTCTCTCTCTCCCCACTGCTCAGGCCACCTAGATTGGCTTCAAACAATATGTTCCCAAGGAAGAGTCTATATTTTTTAACTTCTTGCCTCCATCTCCAAGGTGCTTCTATTTCACTGTGCTTACTTTATAGCTTGACACTAATACTCACATTTGGGAACAAGCTTTCTACAAATTGAGCTCTAGCTGCAGCCCAATTAGTGGGGTTTCTCAAAGGAGAATTTAAGAGTAAAGAACAATCCTGATAGAAAGATCTAAGTAAATGAGTATATGTGTCACAATACTCCTTACTGTATGCTATTCCCTCAAAGTTCAAATAGCAAACCCTAACTACCAATATATAATATAGGAAAAGGAACCTTCGGATAGTGAGTAGTCAAAAGAGCAGGATTACTCTGAAAGAAATTATTTCCTGAAAAATGGATTCTACTAGGGTCAAGAGGGTGTCTCAATGGGTAACAGTGATGCTGAGCAAGCCAGGCAATGAGAGTTTGATTCCAAGAACACATATAAAGATGGAAGAAGAGAGCTAAATCCACAGAATGTCCTCTGACTTCCACATGTCCATTGTGGTATACATACCAATCCTGTCTCCCAAACAAATCGTGTATACAACAATTATAAATATAAATAATAATTGAATGAATGAATGAATGAATGAATGAATGGATTAAAATGGAGACTAGCTGTGTAAAAAAATAATAAAGGCAAAAATGTCATGAATCACAAGCAAGTCTTCTCCAAATCATCAGATGTGCTGAAATCTTGATCTTGGGTGGTGGAGCACCTACCAATGAGAAATGGGTTTCTGTTCTTTAATAAAACACTCCTGGGTAATGCTAAGGCAGCTTAAATGGACTAAAGCTCTTGGCATAATCTTCCAGAACATAGTTGAAATATGCTCTGGAAGACATGCATAGAAAAGACTAGGCCAACAGTATTTAGTACAAAGAAACAATGGCCATGTGAAAGCACTGTACTACACACAAGGGAGATGGGGTCACAGAGAGTATAGCAGTAACGCCGAAGCACGACTGATGATACAGATGCAGGAATTATGTCCGTATGTGGTAATAGTTTCATCATGTTGTATAACATGTTACTATGAGCTGAGCAGCTTTAAACTGCAGGAATTACTGTTCTAGACTTCAAGATATTGCGGCTGACTCCTGTACCAGTGTGTTTCTAGGCAGTGGGCAAGGTGTTGGCTGGGTTATTTTTCTTTCTGGAACTCAATACTGTCTCCTGAGATTGTGAGGAATTGACAGAATGTATTTCCTTTAATTTGTAGAACTGAAGAACTGATTTTCTTACTATCTGTCAGTCTGGGAATGTTGGTATCTTATATTCTGATCATGTGTTCCTCTCAGGGACCACAGTTGAACTTTTTAAACACAAGCAGAGAAGTAACTTCAAGTTTACCCTTTTAAGTAAAGTCAGTCCTATACAGGGTTCAGCTATTAACGTAAGGACAATCCTATTTAAATCAATTCCATTTTTATCATGGACCTTTCCTATTATTTGAGGAAAACAAAACAAAACAAAAACCTGTTCACCTTTGTCACAGAGTGTACATTTCTGTGAGCACAGCATGAATGATGACCACACATCCTGTGTATACTTTCAAGCAAAGTGAAATAGATCAACCTGTAAATATTTACAATGCAATTACTGTGATGCATCAAAAGTTCCAGTGGGTTTTGTTGTTGTTGTTGTTTGGTTGTTTGGTTCGTTTTTTGGTTGGGTTGTTTTGATTGTTGTTTTCTTTGTCTTTTATAGATTTTTGTGTACTTCCTACTGTGAAATAGCCCAAAGAATAGCATATGTGTCTATAGCTGAAAAGCAGGTCAACATAAACTGTTGGTAGTTACAGAAATGATAGACAACCCAGGTGAACCAGGAGAAGTGGTATGTCCACAATGCTGTAAGGTAGAGCAAGTGAAGAGGGAGGGAAGAGAGGATGCTGCCTGTGCAGTCAGGATCTCGGTGGTAGGGTTTTGTGGGACCTTGTTTGTAACACAAGGGACCACTCACTCCTCTGCATAGATACAATTATTTTCATCTTTAGGACATTTGTTGTATTTATCTTTATTTTAGAATTAGATTTGGATGGGGGGGCAACTTAGGTGTGTGTTTATTTGTTGGCATAAAGAAGAAAGTATTGAGGACTAAGTATAGCAGTACCAATCTTAGCATCTTCAAGAAAGTAAGGGACTCAGTGTAAGTAAAACCTTCAACTATTGCACTGATCATACACCCTTAACACCTTATCTTGGATTTGAGACTGCCCCAATATAACACACACTATATGGCTACCTCTCTGGTTTTACGAACACCTACTTCCTTTTTTCTCCTTCTGCTTTGTTTAAACAGATTCCCTTAGTTTCTTAACAATGCTTACTACTGCTCTACATGGTCCACACTAGCTTTTTCTTTATGTCTACCTTCTCCATTTATTACAGATCACAGCAAATGCTTGTCCAGTGTCCAACTCCAATAGTGCAATCTCATGCACTCACCTGGTCACTTTCTATCACATTATCCTGTTTAATTCTCTAACTAGTACTTCATACCATCAGATATGTTACTGGTTCATTTATTTTCTGTCATCTGTCTGCCCATTCTTCCCTGGATATACCATGGGCTGCTCAAGGACACGAAGTATGTCCTGCTGGGTTTCCAGTGTATCACCAGTAACTAGATCAATACCAGACATACTGAGGAGGCTTTAAAATTGCTCATGAATAAATAAAACCCATAAAAAGTAAGAGCTGTTGGATAGCAAGGGGAGGAGCAGTCCTTGGTCCTGTGGGGGTTCTATGCCCCAGTGTAGGGAAATGCCAGGGTGGGAAGGCAGGAGTGGGTGGGTGAGTACCCTCATAGAGGCAGGGAGGGTAGGGAAAAGGGAGAAGGAGGATGGGATAAGGGGATTCCGGAGGGGAGACCTGGAGAGGGAATAACATTTGAAATGTAAATAAAGGATATATCCCCCCCCCAAAAAAAATAGTAGGAGCTGAATAAGTATGAAAGCCCACAGGAAGAACAAAATCAAACAATCAATGCCCCCCCCACCCCGAGCTCCCAGGAACTAAACCACCAACCAAAGCTTACACATGAAGGGACCCATGAATCCAGCTACATATGAGGCAATGGATGGCCTTATCTGGCATCAATGGGAGGAAAGGCCAGTGGTCTTCTGAAGGCTTGAAGCCCCAGTGTAGGGGAATGGCAGGGCAATGTAGTGGGAGTTGACAGGTGGGTGGGGGAGCACCCTCAGAGAGGCAGGAGGTGGTGGGATGGGATAGGGGGTTTCTGGACAGGAAACCAGGAAAATAAGTATCATTTGAAATATAAATAAATTTAAAAAGTTAGGATGTATTGGGAAGCTTACTTGTTAGTGTTTAGCATATCATACCAGAGAAGTAATCAAACAAATCACAAACAAAACAAAACCAACCAACAAACAAACAAAAAACCCCATTGTATTCACGTGACAACTAGCAGAGAAAGGAAAATAACTGAAGAGAATATAAAAGAGAAATCAAACACAAATGAACAGCCCCAAACTGCTGACCTATTTACCCAGATTTGACCTTATGAACTTTCTGTTCACTTTGGGCCAAAGATAAGGGATGTTTTTCAGGAGTATAGTGCAAAGTCAAACTGTCAAATTCGGTAAATCATAACTACTGTATATTATTATCTTTTATGACTAGGGAAACTGAGGCTCTATGCAATTAAGTAAGGCATGGCTTATTGTCATAGAGATGGCATTTCACATCACTTCTGTTTAGCTGAAGGGATTTGTTTAGCTCTGACACTCAGCAGTTAAAACTGGCCTTCTGCTCTGAACCTTTCTGAAGGGTAGATGCTCCCCTGATTATTATCCAGAATTCTTAGCGTCTTTTATAATTCAGAAGAAGGGAAAGCTAATAGTGCATATTGAGTAGAATTTCTGATTTTAAACCTTTGCTTGATAATGGTACAGATTTATTTTCTTCTTCTTCTTCTTCTTCTTCTTCTTCTTCTTCTTCTTCTTCTTCTTCTTCTTCTTCTTCTTCTTCTTCTTCTTCTTCTTCTTCTTCTTCTTCTTCTTCTTCTTCTTCTTCTTCTTCTTTTTTAATAAGGGAAGAAATGAACAGAAAGATTTACAAGCAGAGGCAATAGCTACAGATGTGTCTTTTCTATTTTCCCTGAGAAGTTATTCAGTTCAAAATCAGCTTTGTTTTCCTTTCTTGGAGCAGTTTCTTTTTTTCAGTCTTTTCCTATTTCATATGCTAAATGCCTTCTAACTGATTCATGAGGCTGATATTTCAACAACACTTACAGTGCTTAATCACACAGTTCACTCTTTTGAAACACCAGCTTTTTTTTTTTTCCAGTTTCAATATCTTTATTTGGATGTCAAATTATGCTACCATCACTAAGGTTAATTCAACAGCAAACTGTGATTATGCCATGTATACCTATTTTATTCTGATTCAGTGGAAATCTGACTCTCACTTATTTCATGTGTGTGTGTGTGTGTGTGTGTGTGTGTGTGTGTGTGTCCTTTATTTGTTCTTTTATGCTCTAGGCACAAGTTTCATTGCAAAAGCAAAACTATATACTAGACATATAAAAGTCAGCATGATATTAAGAAAAGCTGTTTAGGGCTGTGGACGAGTAATTGCTTATAAATGCTCTTTTTTAATTATAAAGTTATTGTATTATTCTAAAACATACCATAGACCATGGGGAACATGTAAGTGTATGCAATAATCATATGGTTCATGTAATTTAGATACACATGTGTATATTGGTACATATGCATATATAGATATATACAGATGCTTGAGGACAACCCATAATGTTATTTGTCAGGTAGAATCCACATTATTTTTGAGACAGGGCCTCTTACATGCCTGGAATGTATGTAGTAAGCTAGATTATCTAACCAGTACTAGGGAACACAAAATACTTTGATCACCTCTTTTTCAGTGCTAGGTTTAGAAGACTGTAAGATCATACTTTTTTTTTTTTTCATTGCTTTGGGGTTCAGACTTATGAACTAGCTAGATCTTGTTTAACAGACTCTGTGTGAAGGACTGTGTGGAACATACATACGAATGTGTGGTTTTGTGCACATGTTTACATACATAATAAGGCCAGAGCAGCACACCATGTGTCTTTCTTTGCTGTTCTCCGCCTGCTTTCTTGCTTTATACCAGGGTCTCATGCTAAACTGCTCAATGCTTCTGCTAAGCTAACTGGGCAGTGAGCTCTTCAAATCTGCATATTCTACCTGACAGTGCTGGGATTATAACCATGTCCAGCTGTGTTCAGTTTTTTGGATGAATGTTGGTCTTCCTGCTTTTGTTGCCAGTTTAATCCCACTTCTCAAAAGACTGAAACATGGACTTCCTTTTTGGAGCTTCATAGACACACATCTTTTCTAGAATGATAACAAAAATACTTGTCCAATGGCAATCGCTAACTCTAGATAATATTCTCTCCCATAATACAGGTGAGAAATCCAGAAAGGTAAGCTGACCTCAGTTGGTAAGGTCCATTCTGGTTCTAACAATAAATTTTGAACTTCTGACTAACTGCATTTGATCAGTGCTCTGACTTGACCTGGCTACAGTATACTGTGTTGCCCTGTCCAATATTTTCCTTCCTTTATACTTAAAAAACTGGATGAAGGCTTTCTGATTATGATTGTGCTAGGCTCTTGTCTATGAGTATAGTAGAGTATCATTAAGAATCAGGTCATTGGAAAATCCACAGAATCAACTAACCTGGCCTCATTGGAGTTCACAGAGACTGAACCAACAATCAGGGAGCCGTCATGAGTCTGACCTAGTCTCTCTGGATGTATTTTACAGTTGTGTACTTTGGTCTTCTTGTGGGACTCCTAACATTGGTAGCGAAAGGTTAGGGGCTATCTCTGTCCCTATGCCTGTTTTTGGGACCCCTCGCCTACTACTACAGAGTATCTTCTAGCTTTAGTATGAGGGAATATGCCTAGTCTTAGTTAAACTTGATATGCTATGTTTGCTTGGCTTGGATATAGTGCTCGATTCTGAAGGAAAACTGAAGAGGACAGGGTATGTGGAGGGGAGGCACTGGGAGGGGGGGGAGAGAGGAGAAAGTGTGGTCAAGATGTAATATATAAGAGAATAATAAATAAAAATGTAATCATAGGAAAAAACAACAACAAAACTAAAACAGACAAAAAGAAACATTTATTACGCACGTAAATCAAAGCAAGTGTGATAAAACAATACAATATCTATCTTGTTTAAGTAGATCTAAATATATCAGAGAGTTGGAGGAAGAGGTAAAAAGAAATCCATGGTAATCAAGGGTTAGACTAAAATGGTCTCATTTTAGTTTCAGTGTTTCAGAGATTAATCATGGTGATGACTCGGGTTCTAGATCATGAATTAAGTATTTGCTAACTGGTCAGAAAGGAAAATAACTTTGTGCTTACTTTTCATAAAGAATTGTCCAAAATGCTTGTGGACTAACAACTGTGAGGCTTTATTCATTGCCCAGGTGATGGGTATTCTTGAACAGGCATCTATTCTCAAAACATTGACCAGGGACAAACATATCTAAGATTGTAGGCATCTACAAACTGCAATTTGTAATTCCTAAAACTTCACCAGAGGCACTCTCTCTTTTTAGACAACAAAATTGGGGGCAGGTTAGGCTGAGTTGCAGAGGACAAATACTTTTATGGAGCAGTCTTAGGAATAGTTTCTCATAGAAACTTATTACTACAAGAGAAGCTGGAGAGTATAGCCTGACAGAGACCCCTCAAAAATAAACAGAAAATAATTCTATCAACGAACACCCCAATGTTATGAACTATTAAATATCATTAAAATTACCCTTTCCAGATCAATGTCCTAAAAAAGAAGCTTGTTCATTTTGTGAATGATTTACTTGTACATTTTGTGAAAAATGACTATACTCTAGGCTATTCTACCAGTGTCTGTTGAGCAAAACCAAAGAGGGTTTTGCAAAGTATTTTAAGGCTAATAATCAAGTGTTATCATAAACCTTTCAGTTAAATGTTTAATGTTTGTGTACATGTGAGCATGCATGCTTATAGTGGAGCTAATTACTGCGATAAGAAAATAAAGGCATCCAGCACAGGGGAATGCCAGGGCCAAGAAGTGGGAGTGAGTGGGTAGGGGAGCAGGGGCGTGGGGAGGGTATAGGGAACTTTCGGGATAGCATTTGAAATGTAAATAAAGAAAATATCTAATAAATAATAATAATAATAAAAAAGATCTACTAGAGCAAAAAAAAAAAAAAAAGAAAATAAAGGCATATGAGCATTGTAAGAGTTTACTATAAGTATATAAACTGAGGATATGACTATTCTACACCGAAGGGGAGGTTCTTATTGTAGATATAAGGGAGAATATGGCCAGAGGCATCTGGAAGAGTAAAGAGATGAGAGAATGTGACCAGCAGACTGGAGCCCAGCCATGAGATGAGAAAGGATGTGAAAAGAGAGAGAGGAGAACAAAAAGAATATAGTAGAAGGAGACAGAGAGAAAAGGTCAAGAAAGAGAGGACTGAGAAAGAGGGGGTCAAGACAGTTGCAGAACCAAGATGGTGGGGTTATATGGGAAATGAGAATCTGGAAAAAGGAACATCTGTGAACTGAAGACGTTTAGGGTGTTGGGCAGGTCTAAGAAGAGCTAAGAAAAGCCAGAGGTAGTTGTATGTTTCTGAGGGAGCTTGGTGCCCAGCTTGTCTTTTGGTAAGCTAACTCTGCCACAAATAGGCAGTTGAGTTTCTTTCAGACCTGACAGTAAGTGATTTCAGCTTTTAATAAGAGTCAAGATGCCATTTCCTCTGTTTACTGACAAGACTGAGTAAGCTAAGCAAGTCACAGGATAGATTCTAATCAAGATTATTTCTTCATTGTTATGTCTTTTTTATAATAACAGATAGATTCTATAGCAGGCTCTAAACAGGGAAATTAACTTGTAAAATAATTGGTTTCCAGGTGCCTCGTTGTTTAGAGGGGAAATTTTTTATTTCTTATTACCTCGTCATCTCTCCTATTGTCCATAAAACTACCAAACAATGTCAGAGAAATTCTCTTCTGTGAAAGCATATATGACCTATCCTCAAATATTCAGCAAGAAGAACAACCCTACATTGTCTAAGACTGAGTCCAAGAAGCATCATGATGCCTCCACCCCTTCGCCTTCACTGTCGGACTGGCTGTTTCTTTATCAGAAATCTGGGAGAATTAAGGCCTATGTGACACCTATTTTTAAACATCGTTTATTAGCAGAGCTATAAAATTAACCATCATCTTCAGCAGCATTTAAGATTGCCATAAGCTTTTTGTGAATACAAAGACTTGTGGACCATATGAAACAGAATTAGGAATGGTAATTATTACCAATTCTGAATATTGTCACCTTTCAAAATGTGGCATTCAGAAAAATATATGCAAAATTGAGCAGTTACCAGAAACCTGATACAGTCACAAAGCTCATAAAAATTTTTCCAGGATATTAAACTTTTGTTGTCCTTGCATGATAGTAGACAAGGCATAGTATAGTACTTTGCTTGGCCGTGCTCATTAAGTACATTTCCAACTTACCAAAACTACTTCTTGGGATATAAGTCACTTGACATGCATAGCATTCTAGTTTGTTTTCTGTTGTTATAATAAGTACTGCGATCAAAAGCAACTTGGGGAATTTAATTGGCTTACATTCTCAGGTCCAGTCAATCACGGAGGGAAGATGGCAGGAACTGAAGAAGAATACATGTAGCAAAATTATTTACTGGCTCTTTTTTTTCCCATATTGTGTCAGCTTTCTTATATAACTCAGGGCCCTTTGCCTAACTGTGGCACAGGCTACAGTTGTCAGGGTCTTCTCCTATCAAGCAACAATCAGGACAGTCCCCATCACCCTCCAGACATGGCCACAGGCCAACTTGATCAGGCCAATGCTTCCACTGAGACTCATTCTTTGAAGTTGACTCTATTGTGCCAATCTCGTAATATAAACTAAGCAGGATATAGTGCCAGCTCAGTTTCCTAGATTGAGTAAAGTTCCCTCCAAAGGGAAATTGTAAAGTTTCCTCTGCAATTCTTTACCTCATTGCCTCCCACTTATATTGCTACTCCTTGAATTTGAAGTGGGGATAGGAGTTTATAATAGTTTACTCAGAACTATCACTTTTAACTTCCCATATGGTCATCACCCCTAATTTTATTCATTACTTTTGAGATGGTCTTTTGAAATATATTGTAGTTTTCCTTGCTTGCTTTACTAAACATAAACACATCACACTTCACATATCAAAAAAAGAAAGGAGAATGCAAATATTTACCGAATTTTGGTCCCATAAAGTCATGTTGATAAGTTACCATATATATTTCTCTTAGCAATAACTTTTGTGTGTTTGTGTGTGTTTGCTTGTGTGTATGATTTTTGGGAGGATTATGTAAGAGTTCTCTGTCTTAGATCACATTGAAAATTGTCACATGAATTGCTACATGATTGTTTGAGTGAATAAATAGATACATAAAATTGGATGGGTCATCAAAAATATTAGGTGACGATACCTCATTTGGTGAGGGTTCTGAGAAGAGGACCAATTCTATTTGCAATCACTGAGAAAATTATTGCAATTTTCCAATAGGCAGAGAAAAACTGGCTTAGTCCTGACCAGACTAGTAATAGAAATTCCAACATCTTCCAAAACAACAGACTCTACCACAGTTGCCTTGCAAACACATTATTTATCTCAAAATACTCCTGTTGATAGCTTGGCATTAGGGATAATCATTGTATAACAATGCTCTCAGACTGCTAGTGAAACAATATGAAAAGTGAATGTTTCACACATAATAAACATAAAAGCAGGTTGCACTTAACGTTTTAATTAAAACACTTTCCCTTTGAATCCAAGCCCCTCAAAGATTGTTTAGAGACACATCAGTAGACAAATAAATACATAACTAAATGAATAAATGAATAAATAAATAAAATCACCAAGTAACTCTGTCATTTTAGGAGCAGTTGAAAGGAACAAATGTAGAGAAAGAATTCTAGCTACATGTGCACCATTCTTGCTAGACTGGGACCATTTTTAAAAACTAATAGGAGACAAAGGGAGTTCAAAGTAGATAAATGTAGCCTAATGATGTCTCTGATGAGCCTTTGTCTCTCATCTCTTTGTGTGCAGTAAAATATGAGGGGTTTAAAAGAGAGCAGACTAGTCAAAGACATATCTGTATGTGTCACTAATATGTGATGAGAACTGGAAGACAATGGATGAATTGTTGCCATTTTGATGGGCCTTTATCAGATATGTCTGCTTGTATTAAAAATATGAGACATGACAAACAGGGGTGGAGGGAAAGGGAGGATGTAAGCTGGCTAAGTGAATAGTCATACATTAAACGCTTTGAGAAGGGGTATGTCAGGGGAGAAAAGAATGTCCTCTATTTCTGTATAAATGATCAGTCACTTGGTATCTGGCACAAGTGCAGTAGAATCTGAACATTGTTGGATTTTCAATGCAGAATTCCTGCAAATAGCTTTGAGAGGGCATAGTTGACTTTTAAACTGTAGATATAACTGGTCCACATCTTATGTTGAACATACAGTCTCTCTCTTCTTTCCCTCATATACTCTTTTATTTCTCCTTTCAACCAATCATTCTTGTTTCATATATATATTTTTACTTCTACTTATATACTATATATAGAATAATATACTATATAAATAGAAATGATATATATGATAGATATAGATGTAGATATAGATATTTGTATATGTGTTTGAATGTGCATGAATGCATGATTTTATGTGACTATAAAATCAAGGAAGAATTAATAATAGGAAATTTAGTATTAATTTTTCAGATTCTGGCTTTACTAACTTATTGTGATTATTTCTACTTTTGTCTACTTTCCCTCAAACAACATGACTTCATTCATTTGAGCCGAAAAACATTCACTTTTGTATCTATGGCATTTTTTATAGCCGTTCTTCTGTTAGGGAGTCTTAGGTTGCCTCTGGAAGTAACTTATGTACGACATTGAAATGAACACTGATAGACAGCTATTTCTGTGCTATGTTAGCTTGATGTCTTTTGGTTAAATACACAGGCATGGTATAATTGAAATCACCAGGTATACCAACCACCTGCAAAGGTTCACCTTTGACTAGACCTGAGTCATCCTTTGCTGCTGTGGTTTATTTAGAAAGAATAAATCACCAGCATGACAGAGGCATGTTCCTTTCACTGGCTATACTCACAAGATGAATGACTGAGCAAAGACATTGGTCAAATTAGCAAATCTCTTATTTCCTTTCAGTTTGGCTTATTGTAAAACTATAGTGGGAATCCACAACCCTCACACATCAAGTCTCTCTAAGGCAAGGCACATCTTCTTCCACCTAGGCCAGATAGGCAGCCAACCTAGAAGAACACATCCCATAGAACTACAAAAGCTTACAGAATAGACCCTTTTCCAATTGTTCAGTACCCACATGAAGACCAAGGTGTACATCTGCTACATATGTGTAGGGAGGCCTAGGTCCAGCCAGTATATGTTCTTTGGTTGGTGTTTTAGTTTCTGAGAGCCCCAAGGGTCCAGGTTAGTTGATTCTGTTGGTCTTCCTGTGGATTCCTATCCCCTTAGAAGCCCCTATTCTTCGTCCTCTCTTCCACAAGAATCCCAAAGCTCTATCCATTGTCAGGCTGTGGGTATCTGCATCTGTCTCAGTCAGCTGCTGGGTGGAGCATCTCAGAACACAGCCATGTTAGGTTCCTCTCTGAAAGCATAATAGAATAATAGATTATTTTCCCATACCATAACATCCCAGACACAATTTCTTATCTCTTCACTTCTCCCATATACTACTCATCTCATGTAACCCCAAGATCCACTTCCCCTGTATTTCCACTTCAGAAAGGAGCAGGCTTCCAAGAGAAAACAGCCAAACAGGACAAAGAAAGATACAATAAAACAAGGCAGAAATGGTCCTATTAAGGCTGGAGAAAGCAACCCAATAGATGGTGAGGAGTTCCAAGAGCTGGCACATGAGTCAGAGATATATTCGCTCCACTGTTAGGAGTCCTGCAAAAACACCAAGCAATCAGCCACAATATACAAGCAGAGGAACTGGTGAAGTCCCATGCAGGCCTTATGCTTGCTATTTCCAGAACATCAACCTAAGTTGGGACACTGACTCTTCTGTGTAGTCTTCAGTTGCTTAAGTTTTTTCCCTGTGAGCCCATGTGAGCTCTGCATAGTTGATTCTCTTTCTCTGCTGGTGTGGGGAAAGGAGTGGAGGATTGAAGAATGGATCCCTTTCAGGTCTCCCTTGGAGCTCCTAGAAGTTCTTCGATTTGTAGCAAACAGAATTCTATACTTCGCTTTTTATTATGCATTAAGTGTGTGTGTGTGTGTGTGTGTGTGTGTGTGTGTGTGCGCGCACGCGCGCTTGTGCGTCTCTAATTTTTCTGTTTTAATAGTGAAACCAGTCTTTCTGTTTAGAGAGGATCCAATTGTTTTCTAGTATTTTCTGTTTCTAGTTGGTTTCACACACCATGGCTGTTCCCAAAATATAGTTGCATCTTGAGGTTCTGAGGCTTAAGAATATTACCTGTGGAGTGGGAGGGCAACAACCAGCATCAATTACCTTCCTTACTGCTATGGCAAAATAGCAGACAGAAGCTACTCAAGGAAAGAAAGGTTCATCAGGGGTCAGAATTTTTTAGACTATAGTCAGGAGCTATATTATGAGGCCAGGAATATGATGTGGCTGTTTACATTGTGTCCCCAGCCAGGAAGCCTACAATGAACACTGACATTCAGATTATCTTCTTCTTTCTCTTCAGTTCTGGACTCTAGCCTGTGGTATAGTGTCACCTGTCTGTCATTAATGTGAATCTTCCTCCCTCAAGTTACACAGTGTAGAAACTCCCTCAAAGTTATACCTACAGCTTGAATTTTAGTTGACTTTAAACACAATCAGATAGACAATCAAGGGGATCCATCAGAAACCCCTAAGACTTGCTAGTGCTAGAGTGGTAGTGGATGATTTTCTAGAAGAAATAGAAATAAATCTGTTCTGTAATGTACATAATGAAGGAAAAGAAAATGGGCAAAAAAGCTGACTTGTCAGTCACAAACATGAGATCATTTGATAGGCAGATTGTGGCAGTAAAAGTTAAAAGTCATGGAAGCTACTTATGGAAGGCTTTGAAAATTGAAATTCAGTAAGAACTGAAACTTTTAGGGTCTCACAGTGTAGTGAGGGAGATGAACCAAAATGAGTCTTGCCATAGAAGAATACTTTCCTTGATCTGTAAGGTTACTCTTACTAGGTTTTGGAAAATTTTGAAGGAGCAATTTATTGCCAAAATTACCTCATGCTGAGAATAAATTGAGATAATCATTTATTGAAAGTCAAGGGAATGAGTGCTTATACAAATAAATTATGCATTTGATTGTGTTTCTAGGATTATGTTGTTTTCTGTTGTAGGCCACCATCAGATTCTACCCTACACATACGAGTCTATAGATTCTGAAGATTAAATGAAATTTCATATGAGTAACTCAAAAAACTTCAAATGATGTGAGAATAAGACTCAAGCTTATGACATGATCAATATCATTTATAGTAAGTTTGGTATAATTGGCTAAATGTATATATGTGCACTTTTAATTAGAACTTGTTACTTAGGTTAACTAAATTAAAAATGCCTGTTAGAGTAGTACAGCACATAAAACTCAGGCTATTTTGGAAAAGAAAGAAATATACAAAAATTACCAGGGTAAGTGTTGTTAAGCAACAATAACATCATCATCATCATCATCAACAACAACAACAAAAACATACCCTTGATAATTGCCTAACCTTTTTTTTTAATTAGATATTTTCTTTATTTACATTTCAAATGTTATCACCTTTCTTGGCTTTACCCCCGAAAACCCCCCATCTCATCCCCCCTCTCCCAGCTCACCAACCCACCCACTCCCAATTCCCTGTCCAGTCATTCCCCTACACTGGGGCATGCAGCCTTCACAGGACCAAATGCCAGTCCTCCCATTTATGTCCAACAAGGCCATTCTCTGCTAAATATGAGGCTGGAGCCATAGATCCGTATATGTGTATTCTTCAGTTGGTGGTTTAATCCCTGGGAGCTCTGAGGGTACTGTTTGGTTCGCAATGTTGTTCCTCCTATGGGGCTGCAAACCCCCTTCAGTTCCTTGGGTCCTTTCTCTAGCTTCTCCATTGGGAAACTTGTGCCCAGTCAAATGGTTGACTGAGAGAATCCACCTCTGTATTTGCCAGGCACTGGCACAGCCTCACACAAGACAGCTATATCAGGGTCCTTTCAGCAAAATCTTGATGGCATATGCAATAGTGTCTGGGTTTGGTGGCTGATTATGAGACGGATCCCCGGGTGGGGTAGTCTCTGGATGGTTCATCCTTTTGTCTTAGCTCCAAACTTTGTCTCTGTAACTCCTTCCATGGGTATTTTGTTCCCTGTTCTAAGGAGGAATGAAGTATCCACACATTGGTCTTCCTTCTTGATTTTCTTTTGTTTTGCAAATTGTATCTTGGGTATTCTAAGTTTCTGGGCTAATATCAACTTATCAGTAAGTACATATCAAGTGACTTCTTTTGTGATTGGGTTACCTCACTCAGGATGATATCCTCCAGATACATCCATTTGCCCAAGAATTTCATAAATTCATTGTCTTTGCTAGCTGAGTACTACTCCATTGTGTAAATGTACTGTATTTTCTGTGTCCATTCCTTTATTAAGTGATATCTGGGTTCTTTCCAGCTTCTGGCTATTATAAATAAGGCTGCTATGAACATAGTGGAGCATGTGTCCTTATTACTAGTTTGAACATCTTCTGGTTATATGCCCAGGAGAGGTATTGCTGGATTTTCCAGTAGTACTATATCCAATTTTCTGAGGAACCGCCAGACTGTCTTCCATAGTGGTTGCACAAGCTTGCAATCCTACCTGCAACAGAGGAGTGTTCCTCTTTCTCCACATCCTTGTCAGCATCTGCTGTCACCTGAGTATTTTATCTTAGTAATTGTGACTGGTGTGAGGTGGAATCTCAGGGTTGTTTTGATCTGCATTTCCCTGATGACTTAGGATGTCAAATATTTCTTTGGTTGCTTCTCGGACATTTGGTATTCCTCCATTGAGAATTCTCTGTTTAGCTCTTTACCCCATTTTAAATAGGGTTATTTGGTTCTCTGGAGTCTAACTTCTTGAGTTCTTAGTACATATTGGATATTAGCCCTCTGTGGGATATAGGGTTGGTAAAGATCTTTTCCCAATTTATTGATTGCCATTTTGTCTTATTGACAGTGTCTTTTGTCTTGCAGAATGTTTACAATTTTATGAGGTCCCATTTGTCAATTCTTGATCTTAGAGCATAAGCTATTGGTGTTCTGTTCAGGAAATTTCTCCCTGTGCCCACTTTCTTGAGGCTCTTCCCCACTTTCTTTTCTATTATATTCAGTGTGTCTGGTTTTATGTGGAGGTCCTTGTTTCACTTGGAGTTTACACTTCATTTGAATTCTCCAGCTTCTTCAGGTTCAGACCACATGAAGACACGTAGTTTATGACACTGATGTTAATTTTTCTATCCCTGTTTCTTCTTTGTAGCACATACTTCATATTTTTATTGTGGAAGTAAACCTTGTCATTTTACTGCCCAGTATCAAAATGTTGTGAAGTGTCTTTCAATGTTTCTCATTTAACACCATCTCTATAATTAATTCCTTGCTACTCTCTCCCACCCCTGTTTGAATAACAGCTCCCATTTAATATAGATACCACTGGCCCTAGCACACACTTACAACTCTCTTTGCCTAGTAGCTAAGAAGTTTCAGCAATTATTCTGTGCTCAACTGAAACATTTTAATCCACCATTAAAATATTTTGGAAGCAAGATGTAATTATCCAGGCTGCCCTTTGGGCTAGTGAAGCTGAGAGGCTAACATCGAGCCACCATATGGGCTGTGCGTGGTGGGGCCCATTGGAAGCGAGTATTTAAATCCATTTCTTCCTGAGAACAATTAGATGAAACCATCCAATTCTTCCAGGAGCTTTGCAAGCGATCACCTGTTGGACCTAGGCTCTGGGTAAATTGCTTTCATTTGAATATGATTTGGAATTTGTTCAGCTAATCACACTCTGTTAATTGCATTTTGGAGGAAGAAAGAGATTGAGTGAAGCAACTGGTACTTGTTAGATCCAAGCCAGCCAGGGATTCAGTGTGCAGCTACAGCACTCTACCTTGTTAATCTCAATAAAAGGCAGACTTTGCAAGCTGTAATAATTAAGTCACCCTTTGTGAAACAAAAATAAGCTTTGGAGGAGAATATGCAATACTAGACTGTACCAACTTATATGTATTCCCACAGATATAAATATGTATTACCTTTTCCTATGTATTTTAACTCAAATGGCAAATACCCCAAATATCAGTAACTGATTATATCTTAGTTATATAATGCAACTGTCTTTGCCATTTTGATTTGTTTGCAAGCTTTAATTTTTTTACGTTATGTAGTTTTAATTTTGTGGAACATATTAGTCAGTAAGCACAGAGGAGTTTCTGCCTTCCCATGACAAGGCAGTTTGTTACTCTGGCAGAAGACAGGATCTTGATAGTGTAATAACATCATGCTGCACTGTGCAACTGTTTAAGCTCTGTTAACTTTGTGTTTTCTCTGATGTAGGATAGTAAAAAATAATCCTAATATATAGGTGGAATATAGATGGAGATAGCACTAACTTTTTAGTTGACTGATCTTGGTTAAAGATAGACTTCTCTAAAGTTCATTGTGAAAGACAAAAATCCTTTTTGTAAGGGTGAAACTTAAAAATGTCATGCTTGTTTGAGGGTAGTACTCATGTAACAGTGAGAAGCCAGAGGTCAGAGTCCCTAAGCAGAGGGAGGATTAGCAGCAGACGTGGTCATAACACATTTTGTGGATAATGAAGGCCATTCCCAGTGTTTAGTTCCTTTTCACCTGTTTAATTTATTTTATTAACTATATTTTGACCTGACTTTAAAACTTGGTAACAGTAATTTGTTAAATCATCTTGATTTATATATAAGCACTAAGAGTAAAAATTGTCCACAAGTAGAATACAGAATACATTATGTAGTGGCTATTCCTGGTTGTCAACTTGACACAGCTGGAGTTATCACAGAGAAAGGAGCTTTAGTTGGGGAAATGCCCCCATGAGATCCAGCTATGGAATAGAATCCCTGACTAAGACAAATTGGTACCAGTAGAGTGGGGTATTCCTGTGACAACCTGACCATGTTTTGGGGAGGACTGTGGAAGGACTTTGGAACTTTGAGCCAGAAGATCCATTCGGTGTTAAG
>NC_034590.1:65604334-65608428 GCF_900095145.1 Mus pahari
AAAGCAGTATGGAAATGTAAGCTGAATAAACCCTTTCCTCCCCAACTTGCTTCTTGGTCATGATGTTTGTGCAGGAATAGAAACCCTGACTAAGACACATTAGTTAATGGGAATTGGAGTGGTATCAACAGAATGGAATGAGTCCTATTTCTTGATTTTATTGAAGTAGTTATAAAATTAATACTAATTGATCAAAATAACATGCAAAAAAGTACAGAAATCATCTATAATTTCAAAATTTAAAGTGCTATAATTATTTTTTCTTATCTTTGACTTTCGACAAATACCCCAAAGTTATATACAAGGTATAATAACCCACATTATAAAATAGCAGCTGTATTTATTATTACATATGAAGATGATGGTTAATAAAACCTAACATCTTATGAGCAGTGCTTACTACATATCACCACAATCTTGCTGAAAGATGACCAAAGTCTTATTCAGGAATCTTAAGTAAGGTGTCCAAACCCCATCTCCAGAGTACACACAAAACTGCTCTAGGTTTATCAAGGAAAACATGCAGAGTATATCTTCAATATATTCCACAGATCTAGAGAAATGTTAAAGTTACCTCCAGCCATGCCAATACAAACTAAATTTCTCAGTCACTGAAACTGAGATGTATGAAGGTCAAAGTCAGTATCTAATTAACATAGAAGAGAGAGCTGATGTAGTTCTGATGTAGAACAGAGAATGGAGTAATTAGTTAAAAAATATTCACTGAGTATCATGAAGTCCAACTCAGAAAGATATGGTTATATAATCAATAGAATGCAAGTATAAACAAAAATTCAAATTATTGTTTTCATATAACATTATAAAAATGTCTCTCCTATTAAATATCTTTTTTGTTTTAGAGAGCAGTACTCATCCAGTACTAAGCGGCTTTATTTCTCTGCACTAAGTACCATTAGAATTTAAGGTATGCACAAAAAGCTATGCCTAACAATTATTTAACTCCATGTTGTTTCTGTTATTTGTTTTGCCTGGATTACTAAACCCAAGAGTATGGATAATTTGTAAAGATCTGAATACACATTGCCAGTCTTCTGTCTGTAGAGGTTACAGTAATTAGATGTTTCATTTGTTTATGGTAATGGAAGATCTAGCATAAAATATATATCTTTTTGTTAATTAGTTTCCTCTTCTAAAATATTCCTTATTGAATTCTTCAGTCATTTTTTTCTTAGCAATATGGTAGTTTTAATTTTATTTCTTATTGTGTTTTATCTGCTTTCTGTAACATTAAAGCAAAGATTTCCTGCATTGTGCCACTTTTTCAGGATGTTTATATTTTATAATTCCACAGACATTTGATTACAAATTTCAAACATGAATTATGAACTACAATGTGCTGAAAATATGGTCATAAACATGAATTATTCAATTTAACCAAATTGCTTGGCCTCATCATTATGTAACTTCACTCTTAATATTTTACAGCAGAAATATTAGCAGGTTTTGTTATTTATACAATGCATATCCAATAAAACAGAAATTACCACCAAGTTCTCATTAGGTAAATTTCAGAAACTCTCAAATAGTAATGTGTAAGATTAATAAAACTTAGCTTTTTTATATTAACTAATTGGTGAACTGTTCTAAACTAACATGTAGGTGGCAGTTTCGTAGTCCTTTAGAGAAGAAATGTCTTGTGTCGCTGGGCGGTGGTTGCACACACCTTTAATCCCAGCACTTGGGAGGCAGAGGTAGGTGGATTTCTGAGTTCGAGGCCAGCCTGGTCTACAAAGTGAGTTCCAGGACAGCCAGGGCTATACAGAGAAACCCTGTCTCCAAAACAAACAAACAAACAAAAAATGTCTGTGTCAAAAAGATTAGTCTTTCCCAAAATAAGATAAGACTGCATCTCAGGTCATCCAACTGAAGGACATCTGGATGCATCTTTCCTCTGAGGAAACACAGTAAGAATAAAAGTGAGAATATTTCCTTAAACTGACTCCAAGCCAGCATACACCAAGTGTATAAGTTATGTTCCTTTTATCAAATTCAGGAAACACATCAAGTTAGTGTTTAACACTTAAAGCCACCCTCAAAGAGAAAAAAGTTCCATCATATATAATTTATCTTTTCATTTATTATAAATTCAGTTGATCTACTCCCTGAATATTTCATTTGTAGGTTTTTGAAAAACTCAAACAAGCACACTGAACTGTATTGTCTATTGTGAAACAGCACAGGAGAATGAACAGGTTGTTTTTCTTGTTCCTTATAAGATTCCAGATATAAGAGTGAAAGCAGGTTATTTATTTGAAGCACAAATATATAGGATATGTAAAGGATAAAATATACCACAACAAAACTTGCTGACTGTCATTCTTTGTTTTACATCTCATTTAAATTTTGTGAAAATGTGTTGATTGACTGAACAAAGCAAAACTTTTCAAATATTTTTATATAAATAAATGTCCCTAGGAAAATATTAAGCTTTGTTTGGGGGAAATATTGTTTTCCCAGACATGTTCATATCGCCTATCACAGACTCAATAAATTTCTATAAAATGCAGAATACTGAGAGTTGTTTCATTAAATATGAAGAGGGTTGAATCCAGGAATAACAGGAATTGTAACATTCATGATATTATTTTTCTATCATTTTCCTTGGGAGCAGGAAAATAGATGATGATAGATAGATAGATAGATAGATAGATAGATAGATAGATAGATAGATAGATAGATACTGACTTTCTCTTGACTTCTATGTTTAAATATAAAGTATGATTTAGAAAAATCCATGATTAAGGAAAGAATTCTCTGTTCCTGTCAAAAAAGTAAAAGCCTGCACGTAAGAAGTGAGCCTCATTGACGCTATCACCCCCGTTGGTTCCATTTGACATCAGGTCCTCCTCTTAAACAATTTAAACATTATTTAAATTTTGTAATGACTTCAAAGGAATGAGATGATTGACATCTGATCCTCAGTATTGCTACCTTCCATTATCTGTCATGTTTAGGCAGTCCTTGTCTTCCAGCATCTACAGAGAGAAACTCTGATTTGGTAACCCAATATTTACTGTTGTGTCTTTTTATTGATAAGAGCATGACTCTGAGCTGAGGGAGTAGAGAAGATCCTGAAAGGAAAGAGAACAACCAGTAGTCCTTGAAACCACCTTCTTAGACACTGTATCTAAGGGTAAGAGGGAAAAGAATAAATGTGTTTATATCAAAGGATGAGAGGACATAGAATAAATGAGTTTGCTTCACTTTACCAATAATGACTATGTATGGTTGTTTTCTTTCATTTCTGCCCTTTAGAATATATAATCACCATCATCATCATTGCCATACCACCACCACCACCACCACCACCACCACCACCACCATCATCATCATCATCATCATCATCATTATTTAGAAAAACAATTCTCAAATGGTTAAGTAAGTTTTGAGATTAAATTTAGGAAATTCTAAACAATGTCTCAATTAACAGTATTAGTACTTCCTCAAGTATGTGCATTGTTCTCTTTACAGTATACAAGAATCATTCTCGAGGTAAGACCATAATTATATGTTGAAATTAAATACACTTGTTTTGGGGACCAAAAGATCTGCCTCATCCTGACTCAGTTCTGCATAAGTAAAGAGCTGTCTCATCCTGAATCAGTTCTGCATAAGCAGGTACAGTCAACATGAAAGACATGGGAATTTCCAAATAAGACATTATCCTCACCATTATATCTTCAGTTCTTGTTCTAGAAACTGAAGATACAGTAGAAGTAAACTAACATCCTCTTTTCAATAGATTGAACTCATCATGATGAGGAAAGCAACAAATGCATAAATAAAAGGTGAAACTAAATACACTAAAACAAAATATATCAGAAAAAGGTAGTCTCCTTTCATGAAACAAGTGTATTCTACCAAAGTCAAACATGGCTTTAGTACACATATACTGGCATTTCCTTCATCGCTCAGCCACTCTGACATAATGCTTCAAACTTCAAATCCCTATAATTCTGACAGTTAAGAATACTTAATCCAGCCGGGCGTGGTGGCGCACGCCTTTAATCCCAGCACTTGGGAGGCAGAGGCAGGCGGATTTCTGAGTTCGAGGCCAGCCTGGTCTACAGAGT
>NC_034590.1:65610133-65646644 GCF_900095145.1 Mus pahari
TCTCTCTCTCTCTCTCTCTCTGTGTGTGTGTGTGTGTGCTGGGGATGGGGAATCACTAGGGTGTTGGGAACAGAATATAGTAAGACTGGAAAGTGTGTGTGATCAGGATGCATGATGTGCAACTCACAAATAATCAATAAAAAATATTTTGTTGGAAAAACAATTTGCAAAGGAGAATAACTTATTTTTATTGTCTTAAGTAGGGTATACATGTATCTCCATGCAGGTGGAGGTCCCAGATTATTAGGTAGATATGTGGGAAAAGGATGTGTTTATTGTCCAAGCCAAATGGAGTCTCATATTGCTACCTGACTCCTCTGCTTGTCTGTCTCATTTACTCTATAATGTTTATTTACAGATAAAGTTTATTCCCATTATTCTCAGCATGACAAAGAATGATTCTGTGTTTTGTAATTTTTACTTATATAGAAAGTTTGGTGTTACTTGTTGTAATTACTAGATAAGGCAAATGTATTACTTTTTTCTAATGAGTAGATTAAATACCAAGATTCTAAAGGGACATTAAAGGGCAAGTTAGAATTATGTAAAAGGTATAGTGTGTAGTGTGTAGCAACAGGAGCACTCGATTGGATGTTGTTACAGTGTTGTGGCTAAGTCTTCCCCTATACTGATTGCAGTGAGGATAAAATGGCAGTAAAAATGGCACTATGGGAGAGGAGTAGGTGTGTCTCCTGAGGTCCCATGTTCTCAATCCTATCCAGCCTCTCTTTTATCTGCCAGGAAGAAAAGTTATCCAGTCGTCTGCTCTCTATAGCTAAAGCTGCTTATTTACTATTTTAATTGGCAGTGAATTGCGGAGGAACAAATCATACCTTGGGCAGACATTTCTGTATACAACACTCTGAAGGCACAAGATACTGTGCCAAATGGTGAGGCAGTTTCATTAATAACAATCAAAGCTGCTCCTACAGTCCTTTATACCTAAGCGTTTCCCCAGCTGTTTTGCAAGCATTGTATTAACAGGCCTCGGCTCAAGCAGTGTGGGCAAACAAACCAACCATAAGGATTGTAGAGAAGCACTTTAGGGAGATGCCTAAAATGTCTTTATTTTCAGTTCCACCAGCCATTGGGATTTCCCAGAGGAAAGTGCAAAACTCTCCAGCTGTTGCTGCTGTGTTTGAATTGATCATTGCATCCTGAACAGCAGAAAGGATTAGAAGGCATGCTTAAACCTGGAAGGTTTTTGTATGTTTGTTTGATTTGTCCATTGCTTGCTTGATGTTTTTGTTTGTTTGTTTGCTGATTTTTAGATTTTGGTTTCTTTCTTTGGTTGGCTTGTTTGTTTGTTTTTATTTTTAGAAAGACAAAATGAACTGCCCGGAGGAAGAAGGGATTAGTTAAAGCAAAAGCAAAGGGAATCCATCCCCCCACAGCTGCACGATTTGGGGAAGTACCTATCTGCGGTATTCTTTGAAGTAACTTTAGCAAAAACCATCATGTCTGAGAAGGAGGTCTCCTCAGTAAGGCCTGGAAGACAAATGCTTCACACAGAAATAGCTGCTATCATTCCATGCGTGACTCTCAAACCTGAACCTGTGTAGTTCTGGGGACCAAAGGTAGAAAGTTAGAAGTATGTTACATGAGGAAATTTTGGGGATGGGAGGATGTAAAGAAGAATTTGTTATAAAACTTCACAACATGTTTTGCTACACATTGTCACAATGTATGTAAGATCTTACCACATAAACCATGGAACAGGTGTCTGCATGTGAAGTAAGACTCTGGGCAATTTAACTTACCATCTCAAGACCACTTACAAGGATCCGAGTTCAAGCTGATTATTTAAAAATGTGATTTCTTCTTAGTCCAGAAGAATGGATTTTTTTTTTTTTTCAGAAGTAAGAAACTGCAATTCTACTTTGTACGTTGGCTGTTTCCTGTGGTTGTCTTGGCTTCTTGTCACTGGATTTTGGGCTGGTTCAGTTGCTTGTGGAACTTCAGGCAAACTCTGCTTCAGTTGCTGCTTTGTTGGGTGTCCTGTTCTTACAGCCGTGGATATGATGAATTCATGTTCTTTATTAGAAGAAAGATTTTTCTCAAGAAGTCTCAAAAAAAAAAAAAATCCACTCTGCTGAACAGTACCTAAAGCAGAATAAGGACCAATGGACAGCAAATGCATGAGCAGCATAAGCGGTCAGTGGTATGGCAGGAGACTTGAGAGTACTCAACTATAATTGAGTAAAACTAACGTTTAGTTAGCTTTCATGAAGATCTCTCCTATAAAGGAGTAAGGCATCCACAAAAGAGGAATGCATGAAAAACCAAATCCCAGTTAATAACTTACTAGGCTAGTTTCAAATGTCTTAATGTAGGACAATGAGAAAGGTGAGTTGGCATCTGTGACTTAGTATCTTATTTAGATTTTTTTTCTATTCCTAAAACACACACACAGGTCTTATGGACTCTGATTTTATAGTTGGCTTAAACCAGTTACAAGCATGGTTAGATGCACATTGAGAGAGTGGGGAGACCTGTATCAACGAAGCAATGAGTGCTTCTAACTAGTATAGGAAATAAGAGCCAGTGGTGGACATATGACTTTTAAGTCACAAAGACATTTAGCATACAATGATACCCATGTTCTGTACTCTTACAGGTCAGGTTAACAAATTTTCCTCCCTGCCTGGCTGTTGAAGGAGCAGAACTCAGCACATACACTGGGAACAAAATCTGTTGCATTTATTGTCCATTGTCTGTGCTTACCCATTAAACCTAGTTCACCTTAGCAGCCATCACACATCATTATTCATAAAGATCAAAGAAATTAGTTTTTTCCTAGCAGATGCAGTTGGAGCTCCAGGAAAGCAATGTCTTTATATCTACCTGGCTTCAATTAAACTTTTGTCAAAGAATTGTATCTTCCTCTTGCCAGTGTTATGGAAAATTTAACCAAAGATTCAAAATGTCACTTAAATAAGTCAGAGTAATGCCCCAAATTCCCTTTTAATTCCTATTTAGATAAGATGAGCTGAGGCCAGATTTTAAGCAGCTGCATAAGAGTTACTCCTCTCTCCTTATGTCTATATCCTGCTTCCTCTTAGACTGAATTATAAGACTCCCTCATTTCTCAAGATTTCAGTATTTCCATATTTCAATAATGCAACAATCAGTAAAACCATGACAAACTGTCAGTATTTAATTACTACAGAAATGGATGTCCCCTTTTGTCTTAGTTAGGGTTTTTCCTCTGGGAACAGACACCATGACTAAGGCAAATATTATAAGGACAACATTTAATTGGGGTTGGTTTACAGGTTTGGAGTCTCATTCAGTCCATTATCATCAAGGTGGGAGCATAGCAGCATCAAGACTGGCATGGTACAGGCAGATTTGAGAGTTCTACATCTTCATCTGAAGGCTGCTAGGGGAAGCCTAGCTTCCAGGAAACTAGGATGAGGGATTTTAAGCCCACTCCCACAGTGGCACACTAACTCTAACAAGGTCATACCTCCTAATAGTGCCACTCCCTGGGCTAAGCATACACAAGCCATTGCACCATGACAAGGTGATACTTTCCTACTGTTTTGATCAAAATACATTGGGAATCCAGGACACTCGAAATAGAAATGTCAAAGAACCATAGTTTTTCTTTGTTTTCACACTTAGCCAGATCTCGAAAATCTCTTGTATAGTGTAATCTTTAAACAGATAATGCCATGGCATGGATTGGTAGCTAGTACAAGGTTCCAGAGCTGTCTTAGCGTTGCAGTATTTCTTCATGCATCCCATGTTCAGAGATTAACTAGGAAATACTTAGTTTGCCATATCTTCCCCCTTTATAGTCCTTATTGTTTACGATGCTTGCTGACTTTTCCATCCTTGGCTAGCATCACAGTTAAAGTGTTATAAGAGCTCTTGCATTTATTTTCAAACCTGGACCCTTCTGAATTTAGTGTTAGGGTTTGGATATGAATATGGACGTTCTTACCCAGAACCATGCTCAGAGTGCTCAGTGAGCAGGGTTACCAAGATTAATATACAAAAAAAAATAAATAAATAAAGATGAGTTATGTGTCTGTAGAATCCTCTTCCACAAAATAAGCCATGACCCACAAATCGGCTAAAAGGGTGGTTTACAACATGGATTAGAATAAGAACAGAGAGTAATGCCAAGCTATGACAATAAAGCTGGATAAAACAGGTTTTGAAAGTCTTAAGACTAGGTTTCTGTGTGAAGTATGCATTCATTACTTACCAACTACTTTGCAAGAGGAAAACTACCCCTTGTCCAAAGACTCTAAGGGATAGTGCCCTTTTTCTTTTGTGTTCTTCTATCAATCCCAGTTTCACTAAATATAGTAATCTACTATCTTTTTGTCATGGATAGTTCTGAAATCTTCTGGAATATACACACATATTTTAGGTATTTATTTTCTAGCTTTGCCTATTTCCTTCTCCCCACACATTCACAGAATAACCACCATTTAATTGAATAGTCAAAATAATGAATGTTAATAGTATGTTTCAGCTTAAGGATCATGAATCCAGTTCAAAAACTTAAGATAAGGCTACTTCGCAGTACAAAAAAGAGGAAAGATAAGATGATTAGATGACTGATTTTTACTGAGACAAAAAAGCTACCTTTTATTTGTATTCCTGTACATGTATGCTGGAAGGTAAAGTGATTAGGAAAATACATGACTGTAGTAATTAAACATTTAGATTAATATGGACTATTGACTAGGCAGAGATGGTAAGAAAGAGAAGAGGTCCAACTTGATCATATGTATACTGATAGTTAAACAACTAATGTTCCAGGCTCTAAAGAGCCAGTGAGAAATCTTCTAAGCTATTATAAAGGAGAGGAGGGAAGGTAGAGAAGTCATCAGAGATGCTGAAGACTTTGTTAATGAAAAACAAATTATGGCCTGGATACCTGAGTTTTATTGGATGGGACCTCATGGGTAACAGGGAGCCAAAAGTAAACCACTCAATAACTCACAGCATTCATTGTTTAAAACACAAAATTCATAATAACAATTTGTAAAGCAATTCACCCATTAGTACAAATTACAAACACATCCAAACATCATTATAGAAACCCTTGGATGATTTCAAAAATAGGAAATTTGGAATGTATTTATTGGTGGAATGTTTGACCTGTGCCAAATCTTACAGGTATTTTGTTTAATTAATATCTTTGCATACCCTGTCTAGTTAGTTAACTTGTCATTCACAGTAAGTTTAGGCTTTATATCTGTTTTATAGAACATAGAGTTTAAAGATGGTAAAACTACTACCCATCAACATCAAGTTAGACAATAATGATATAATATTCTTCCATGTACATCTTTATCTGATTGACCTCAAACCACAACTGAGGTTTGTGCTTTTAGGTTTAAGGGCTTTTAAGATGAAGTAGAAATGAGGATGTGGATTTTATGCTTTTTAAATGTTGGCAACATTTCCTCCCAAGTATGAAGAGTGCCAAAAACAAAAAGAAAGCAATATTGTACATAACATTCAGCCTGCAGGCTGGCTGTTTACAAATTCTGCTGAGCCTAATAGCTTACAGTTTACAGTAGGAGCATAAGCATGTAAGTTCAGCAAGCAGGTTAAGAGTATAGAAATAGAGCCTCATTCCATGTTTTATGTAATCCCATATGGCATTTTCTTTTAACTCATTATAAATATTCATCACACGCATTTTGTGTGACTGACACTATGCTATATACTGAGGAATCAATGATAAATAAGAGATAAAGCCTCTATGCTTGTGGGAGAGAGAAGTTCCAAAGCAAATAACATCAACTGTGGTGCGCATTCTGCAAAATAGAGCAAGAAGTTATAAAAGAGGGCGAAAATTAACCAAGTTGAGGAACTTCATTTTGACTACATTTCATATCATTTGTGATACAAATGAGTCAAGCTTACATTAATGTGCCACATATGGATTATTCTTCTTCTATCCCAGAAAGAGAACATTTGAATGTTACGATTTGATAGAGTACATGATAAAAGAATAAAACAACATGCTACATGGCTTAAGATCCAGCAAGATATGAAGTTAAGGAAGGCATTGAGGCTCTTTAGTTTATACGTAGCAAGGACTGTATCGCCAAGTATTAGATTGAAAAGAAATTGAGGAAATGACAAATACATTCATGTTACAATAACCTTCCTGGTGGGAAGTGGATTATCTAGATTAAGACATATTGCAGAGAGAAGAAATTGAAGGCTCTTACTAAAATCAAGAAAGAAGGCACCTTTATAATAGTGAATGTCAGTGGCTAGGGAAGAGAAATGTCAAATATCCATAAGATTCACAGGGAAGAAGCACTCCAATGGATCTTGGGCTTCAAGGGTCAAAATGAACAGAAACTCTTCTTCCTCAGAGTTTTTCAATATTTTCCCTACTTCCCAAGTAGCCCAGAAAGAGAGAGGAAACAAAAAGATTAAAACTCAACGTTTTGTCCTACACGCTAGTGGTTGAAATGACAGCTCTGTGACAGAGATAGAAGAAAAACACGGAGAAACAATCATGAATAGTAGACAAGGAGGAGCTTCCAGAGTCTGGAAGTCAGACTTTGCATTTCTCGCTAATCTGTTGATGTCCAGAACTCCTCAGAGTCCTTAATCTCATCAGTTTCATGGGAAGAAAGAATAACAAGATACACTGGAACAATTCTCCTTAAATCCACCAGTGAACTGACATTTCAGGGTAGACTGATGTCCTACAACTAAAGAAATGGGCAATTGATAGATAGAGACCCACACTTCTCAGTACAGGAGCTGGGGATCAGAAACCTCCAGAGATAATGTGCCTTATTAGGGACCAAGAGGCAAACAGTTGGGAAGACATTCCTCAGTGAGCTTTGCTTCTGGAAGCACCACCAATTACTCCTGATAAAAAGTCGTCTTCAGTTTCAGCAAATAGGGGATGAGGAGGGTTGTAGCTAAGAAAAATATGCCTAGTGTGATCTGTTCTTAACAGGGCTTATCTCCAAGAAAAACTGCTCTAAGAACATAACCCACTGGGATTTTAACACGGTCCTAAGTATCTGAGAGAAGAGAAATACTAAGTGATTTTTGAGAATACAGAAGCAGACTTAAGCATCATACTACCTGGACATCCAATTATGTGTGGAATTCTGTGAGAACGTATATTTATAAATATAAATATATATGCTGGGGGTAGATAATACTATTGTCTAACACAAAGAAAGTTGTATTGATTTAAGAGGCAAGGCAAAGTACGGTGTCATCCAATTTACAACAAATCTGTCAAAAGTAAATAAAAATAGGTCATATAGGAAATGAAAGAAGAAATTAAATTTAAAAATGCAACTAAGAGTTGGTTATGATATCACACTTGTACTACCAGCACTGGGACAACTTAGAGTTACGAAATGAGACCAGACTGGGCTACTTAATAAGACTTCTCAAAACCCAGGAAGGTGTGATGATGCATAAATCATTAGCCAAATACACTTGGCAATCTGAGTTTGTTCTTTAGGATTTGTGTAAAAACCTGATGCTCTAGATAGGACACATCTGTAATCATAGTACTCTTATACTGACGTGGGAGACAGAGACTTGAAACCACTTGGAACCTTCCAGGCCAGTAGTTTGGAGTGCACAGTACAAAATCAGAAATAGGAGACACCTGTGTCCAAAAAATAGAAGACAAAAACCAATTATCCAAAGTTATCACCTTAGTTCCACATATGTGGCACACACGTGGTCATACTCTCTCTTACAATTACTTAATATTTAAGTGAGGTAATAGTCAAATTGCCAAAAAGGAAAGAAAGAGAAGGAACTGAAAGAGAAGATAATCATGTCAATAATTATTATAGAATACATACACACATACAAATTAAATAAATTAATTTTAAAGTAGAGTCCAAAGTAGATAGATATTTCTCTCTCATTGGTGAGTAGTAAAATCAATTACATAACAAATAATTATGCACTTAAAGATAACATTGCACAACAATGGAGATTACCACACATTTATTAGTGTGTATATGAAAGACAGATTTTCCACATGATTATCTTATTCATAAAGGTCATATCATGCATTCAGATATTTTCATGGCAAAAATCAGAGTTAACTGTGTTTGATAGATTGTATGGTTTACAGAAGGCTTCTGATGTTTTGATTATCTTGGTTGAAAAGACATAATTAAACTGATAATATTGTTTATGCCTTATTTTAGGTTTCTGTATAAAAAGATGAACACTGACTGAAAGACATACATGATACAATATAGAATATGTTGAGCATATACTTGTCTAAGCTACTTTTTATAATGATGAAAACACATGGTATAATTTTTCCTAAACTCAATTTCATTTTGTTACTGAATTGAAAACTCAAATGATATAAATACGAATTCAGATTTTAATATGATACTATATAATATTTCTATATATGGAGAAAGAATAGTTATTGAGAGAAAGAAAATGAATGAAGGTTAAGGATACAAAATAAATGGCTATTTTCATCTTATTCTGAGGAAGTTGGAAGTTATACACAGTTGGTGGATAATGGAAACCGCTGGAGACAAGTCAGGGCAGAGAAAGCAGGATCCAGGTGAGGTGTTTCCTTTCTGGGTTATTAATGTAGACAGCGATAAGTGTGAATGCAGCAGGTAGACTTCTCAGGGAGTTCACAGAGGAAAAGAGAAAATCAGGAGATTAAAAAGACAGCCTTGTACTGAAAGGGCAAAAGAGGAAGCATATTCTGTAAAAGAAAAAGAAGATCCTAAAAAACAGCAAATGATTCAAGAAAGGGCAGCAGACACCAAAATTAAACAAAATTCAAGCATTGTTTTAATGATCAGATATGCAAACAATATGCAAAGAATCATTTACTCTATCATTAATGAAAAGAAAAAGAATTTTATATGTGTACCACTTGTTTTTCTCAGGACACCCTCAAATGCTTTTCTCCTTTTACTTTATTACAGTCATGTTAATATAAATATGATATAATATACTATATATATATATATATGTATATATATGAATATATATATATATATGAATGAGAGATTTATTGGAATGACCAGTCTACCCAATCCATCAATGTCAAAACTCCAAAAACATAGCGGTTGTTCTATCTAAAAATTTGGATGTCTCTCCTGGCCTTCAGTATATGCTGGATTTTGAAAGAAGTAGGCTGTAAAGACAGTGAAGAAATGAATGTGCTAGCAATATGAGGGCTTGCTGGCAAAGAGTGAAAGCTCCCTTCTGTGTCCTTATATAGAATTCCAGTGGAAGGTATGGCCCAGATTAGTGACACAGCAGATTAAAGGTATGTCTTCCCACCACAAGATCTAGATCAAGAATGTGTGTCTTTATACTCTAAAGGTTCAGAGTAGAAGTAGATTCACTTAGTTCAAACTTATCATAGGTGCACACTCAATTTCTATATTGCAGTTCATTCTATATCTTGTCAAGTTGACAACCAATGATAGCTATCACAATATATACTTGGAAGAAAGCCTGCCATCCCTCTGGGAGATGATTTCTTTTCCCATTCCTAACTTCTTTAAAATGTATTTTTCTTTCTATAATCTGGCTTATTGCTTCCTTCAAAAAATCTGATTTTTAGTGTATGTAAAAACTATTTAATTTATGTTTACATTTATGTTTATTGAGAATATACCATGAACTTGACATTTTGATATATTCTAAAACTATGACAATGTCCATGTAATTTATATAAGCCAATAGGAACAGAGATAGAGATATATTCTATATATAAACAATTAAAATAGTAATGTAAATGAGCCACAGTTGCAGAAAGTCATCACTTTTATTTGTGGTTTATCAATTAAAGGCAACAAAAGGGACATATGACTGCTTATGTTGGTAAAAGAGATTAAGCTGGTAGGGTAAGTGAACTACATCAAAAAGACACTGTGAGTCATAGTTTGGAAGTCTCTTGGGTGTTTACATATTTTTTTGTAAGATATAATTAGTCATCTAAATGAGCATATAGATACATCCCGCCCCCTTTCAAGCTGGTAGTTCCCTGTCTTAAACACAGTAATTATCTCATCCTTGATATTTTTGTTTGGAAGGACCAGAACCTCTAAGTCAACTCTCAACAACGAAGCTATTGCATACCTTCTTGCTTTCTTGCTCTGATTCCAGGATTCTTAGATTCTGGTTACAAATAAATCATTTATATTTGTGCATGTATTTTCTGTAGTTTTCAATTGTGAAAACTAGATTTCTATTATCATTGTATATGGACTAACTTTTATAAGCAAGGCTGTTTGGGGGATGGACTATTCCAGGCTATAATGAAAATTGCTTAATATGGAGGAAGAAAAACTACTTCTTTCCTTCCTGTGAATGTTTTATTATCATTTTAAGCCTCTTGTAAAACTATATTAACCATCATTCTCTTATTTTAGTAATTGTCTCATCTTGGAATTTGAGGATTACAAAATAGAAATACTCATTTTGTACTACCAATATTCATTGTAACTTTTGTGAAAAATACCATAAAAATATGTTGCAAGAAGAGCAGAAAAGAAAAATAAGCAATAAGAGGAGGAAAAAGATTAAGAAGCAAAGGGAACTGGAGTAGAGGAAAACACAGAATCCCACACCTCTAATAAGCCAACTGTTTCATTCATTCTCAATGGGTATTTTTATGCTTCCAATATACTCAATGGTAAAGAACCACCAGGGAATTAATTTTATGTGAGCATAATAGTCAGTTTTATCTTCTCCATAATAAAACTGTTTTCGTGGGGACAATAGCTCAGATTGTTCCCAAGGTTCTTTTGCTCATTCACCACTTCTCAGCTCACAGGATGCTCTCAAAGGCACAATCTGAAGAGTAAAATTGCGGAGGACTGCATTAGGTAGCAATCTGGGACAATTCAATAATATGTCACCTTCTGAGGGCAACTGTGTAGAGGAAGAGTATATTTAACTCAAAGAAATATGAGTTCATATTTGTCCTAGTTCCTTTTATACTGCTGTGATGGATCATTGTGACCAAGGCTAATTAGAGTTGGAACATTTGGGGGGTTTACAGTTCCAATAAGTTTGTCTACACTGTGGTGGAAACAAGATGGCAGCAGGCAGCTGATATGGTAGATGGAGTTGGTTGCTGAAAGCTGACAGTTTACAGCTTGAACCATACAGAGACAGCAGAGGTAGAAATGGGAATGATGCTTGGGTCTGAAACTCAAAGCCTGATGAGAGTGACATCGTTCCTCCAGCAAGCCACACCCACACAGCCAGTACTACCTAATGAAATAACCACCCCAGCCACCACAATATTTTAAGAGAATAATTGAGTGCCATCAGTGAGGACAATATCTGGGTGGAATTCAATCTAAGCACCTGTCTAGTGTGAGGTGTAGGCAACTTTAACTTTGCCTAGTCTTCGATTTCTTAAATCTGTGAAATAATGAATAAAGGAGTGGGAAATTTAACATGTACGAAATGTTTTGCATAGCACTAGGGATGTAATGCACAATAAATTCTCAGATTTCCTCCTTTAAAATCAAACCATGTCCTCCTCTCTTACTTTCCATCAAATGTGCTTTCTTATGCATGAAAAGAAATATCATCCAAGCTGAGAATATTATGAGCACTGAGAAATATGGAGCTGGGGAGATTGGCCATTTAATAGACAGGTAAGAATAGATTCTGTCTATTTTGCTGTCTGACTGCATATAGCTATAAATAATCTCAGGTGTTTTGAGCTATGGTGTAGTTAAGTAGATCTTATTTCCAATATATATATATATATATATATATATATATATATATATATATATATATATATATCAGAGCCCCAGTCTTGCTAGCAAGTGACTAAAAGTTTTCCTCTCCCTGACCTTTTTTAAAATCAAACAAAATGTCTTAATGAACAGTAATTATTTCAATAATTAATAATCTTAGTAAATCCTTCAGGTTTCTGATGTGGAGGGTATTCTATGTGCTCTTAGTATGAATCCATTACAAAAATTACAAAATTATGAAGTTCAAAGAAATAAAGTAGAGGCAAATACCAATGTCAATGTGTTTCTTTGCCTTTAAAGTATCCAAATCTTGTAAGTAAAGAAATTTTCCAAGGCAGTAGATTATGTGGCAGACAAGATGGTTCAATGAATAAAATCTCTGGATGCCAATTTGGTGTGGTTTGACTCTCATGACCTACACTGAGGAAGGTCACACACACACACACACACACACACACACACACACACACCACCCATGGCATGCACAAAATATGAGTTTAAATGTCAGATTTCAAGAAATAGCAGTTTTTGTTTCTGGATTTTTTTCTTATTTGTGTTCTTGATTTCATTGAACATTATTTTCTTTAATCTTTTTATTATAATGAGCACTAAAACAAACTCTAGGAATGCTGAAATAAAGTCAATCCTTTATTCCTGAGAAGCCTAACGTGTGCACATGTGCGTGTGTGTGTGTGTGTGTGTGTGTGTGTGTGTGTGTGGTAGGTAAAAGCTGTTAAGGAGAAAGTGAAGAAGGTAAAGAAGAAAATTGAGTTTTAAAATTAGGTAGATTTCCTCTTAGATGATAATAAATCAATTGTCTTTGCTTTGGGGTGCAAAAACTACAGAAATAATATAGCTGAGATAGAAACAGTAGAGGTATGGATTAACAAAGGTATATCTATCTTTAGGAAGTGTGAAATTGAGGTGTATGGAAAAGGCTTATATCCCAGTAACCAACTGAAGAACTGAGCAGATTTTTAAGGATATTCTTTATGTGTAGTAAACCTGAACAAACCAATGTTTCCTTAATACTTAAAAATAGTTTTGGCATAAAAGACAATAAATCAACCAATACTCTTGAACAGAGAGGACCAGGATTTAGGATAAAGAAGAAGCCAAGAAGCAACTTTGGTAATGAATATTTGATATCGAGTTTTAAATGCACCTTTACATGTTAAAATTAAATTGTAAAGACATACACATATAAAAAGAATCAGACCCATGTATCTGGACATGGACAAAAGATTTAATTTAAAAAGTAAGATTAGCTTCCAAGAGTAATTTTCTTTCTTTCTTTCTTTCTTTCTTTCTTTCTTTCTTTCTTTCTTTCTTTCTTTCTTTCTTTCCTTCCTTCCTTCCTTCCTTCCTTCCTTCCTTCCTTCCTTCCTTCCTTCCTTCCTTCNCCTTCCTTCCTTCCTTCCTTCCTTCCTTCCTTCCTTCTTTCTTTCTTTCTTTCTTTCTTTCTTTCTTTCTTTCTTTCTTTCTTTCTTTCTTTCTTTTCTTCTTTCATTTCTTCTTTCTTTTTGTGAAAAAATAGTAAAAACATAAGAAGGAGAAAGGAAGGCATCTTCAACAAATGGTGTGGGGGAAACTAGACATCCATATGCAAAAGAATAAAATTTGAGCTGCATAAATCACCTTATACAAAACTAAATCTAATTGGATAAAATTCTTTACTTAATTTTTTAAAAAAAAATCTTATTTTATATCTTTACGTTCCAAATGTTGCCCCCCTTGAGGTCCCCCTTCCACAGTTCTTCACTCCATCTCCCATCCCCTTTGCCCCTGAGAGGGTGTTCCCACACCCCCATAACCCCTATACAGTTAAACAGACCATTTGTTGACTGTTGACAATGCTTTACTTTTTCTACTGTATATTTTTGGCTTCTTTGTCAAAGATCAAGTGCCTATAGGTGGGTGAGTTTATTTCCGGGTCCTCAATTCTATTCCATTGATTGACCTGTCTGTCTGTGCAGCAATACCATGTAGAATTATCACTATTTCTCTGTAGTACAGCATGAGGTCAGGATTCCATCAGAAGTTCTTTTATTGTTAAGAATTGCTTTCACTTTCCCGTTTTTTTTTTCATATGAAAATGAGATTTGCTTTTTCCATGTCTTTGAATAATGGTGTTGGAATTTTGATGGGGATTGCATTAATCTGTAGATTGCTTTGGGCAAGGCAGCCATTTTTACTATATTAATCCTGCTGATCCATGAGCACTGGAGATCTTTCCACCTTCTGAGGTCTTCTTTGATTTCTTTCTTCAGAGATTTGAAGTTCTTGTTATACAGATCTTTCATTTGATTGGTTAGAGTTATAGCAAGATATATTATTTCCAGCTATTATGAATAGTCTTGTTTCCATAATATGGATATGGAGAAAGATCTCAGCTTTTAATCATTTGTATAGTGGAAGGCTACTGATTTGTTTGAGTTAATTTTAGATCCAGTCACATTGAAGAAGTTGTTTATCAGCCCTAGGAGTTCTCTGGTAGAATTTTTGGGGTTGCTTATGTATACTATCATATAATCTTCGATTAGTGATACCTTACCTTCTTCCTTTCAAATTTGTATCCACTGTTCTCCTTTTGTTAGTTAAATGCTATAGTTAGAATTTTGACTACTGTGTTGAGTAAATATATAAAGAGTGTGCATCCTTGTCTTGTCCCTGATGTTAGTGGGATTGTATCAAGTTGCTCTCCATTTATTTTGATGTTGGCTGTTGATTTGATATATATTGCTTTTATTTATTTTTAAGGCTTTTTTATGAGATATTTTCTTCATTTACATTTCAAATGCTATCCCCAAAGTCCCCTATACCCTCCCCCTGCCCTGCTCCCCAACCCACCCTCTCCCGCTTCCTATTGCTTTTATTATTATTAGGTATGTGTCATGAATTCCTGATTGCCCCAAGACTATTAATGTGAAGCGGTGTTGTATTTTGTCAAAGACTTTTTTAGCATCTAATGAGATGATCTTGTAATTTTTTCTTTGAGTTTGTTTATATACTGTATTACATTGATGTGGTTTCATATATTGAACTATCCCAGCATCCCTGGAATGAATAATGTTTGATTGTATGGCAGTGGGCTGCACACAGATAGCCTGGTCTCCAGTTGAACAAAGGTCTTGAACACTGGGAGATTCGATGGGTGGTGATTTTACCTAAATGGGAAGGAAGGTGTTCGATCATGTCTCCTGGACCCCTGGCTCCTGTCAAAGTTACCACCCCCACAGCTCCCACAGGAGAGGTGTGTGACTATCAGTCACACAGACAATGTCCCAAGCTTCTGGCATTCTAGCCAGGTATGCTCCTTCTCCAGTTACCTGATAGTCCAGCCCATTATAAAAGGGACTGCTTGGCCCCCACTTGCTCTCTTTAAGCTTTCACCTTTCCTAATTCTCATCTCTAGCCTTCCTTTTCTCTATCCCTTCACCCCTCTCTCCACGTGGCCATGGTTGGCCTCTCTCCTTCTTTCTACCTTCTCTCTTTCTCCCTGCCTTTCTATAATAAAGCTCTAAAACCACAGACTGTTTCGGCTCATCAAGACTGCCATGTTTGAACGATGGGATAGGCTTTCTCCTAAGGAGCTGTGTCTAACCTCCTGCCAGAAGGCCTTCCTGTGCCAAAGCCACAGAACAGACTGGTCCAAGGATCTCGCCCATGTGATAAGCATCCAGCAGCCCCCCTCTCTCCCTGCCCTTTGGTCTCAGGGCTGATGAACCACCCCCAGGGCCCCCATTTGTTCTCAGCTCCTCCAGGGTATCCAGCATGGGATGCTGGAGTCTGAGAACCTGTTATCTAGGACTGCCCCTTGTCCACCTAGCTGGGATTCTGTGACTTCACACAGCCAGACACCCTCCCAGGGCCTCACAGAATGCTCGTGGCAGTCTTCAGCATCTGCCTGCCCAATGCACCAGAACTCTGGTTTTCTCCAACTCCCTTTCCCCCCTCATACCCACTGCCCAGCACCTGATCATGTTGGATGATGTTTTTGGTATATTCCTGGATATAGTTTTTGAGAATTATATTGATTATATTTGCATTAAATATTCGTAAGTGAATTTAGTCTGAAGTTCTCTTTCTTTGTCAGGTCTTTGGGTAGTGTGGGAATCAGAGTAACTGTTACTTCAAAAAAAGAATTAGGTAGTGTTCCTTCTGTTTCTATTTTATGCAGTAGCTTGAGAGGTATTGGTATTAGTTCTTTGAAGGTCTGGTAGAAATTTGTCATAAAGCCATCTGGCCATGGGCTCTTTGTTTTTTGGTTGGGAGATTTTAGTGAATGCTTCTATTTGCTTAGGGGTCATGGGACTGTTTAGATAGTTTAATTGCTCTTGATTTAAATTTGGCATATTTTATTCTCTCTAGAAAATCATCCATTTCATCTAGATTTTCCAGTTTTGTTGAGTATAGCCTTTTGAAGTAAGACCTGAAAAAGTCTTGGATTTCCTCAGTTTCTGTTGTTATCTCTCCCTTTTCAGTTCTAGTTTTGTTTATTTGGATATGGACTCTGTGTCTTTTTGTTAGTTTAGCTAAGGTTTTGATTTTTTTAAATTTCCTTTGTTTATAATTGGTTGATTTCAGCTCTGCCTTTTAATGCTTTTGGGTATGTTTGCTCCTTTTTTTTTTCTAGAGCTTTCAGGTGTACTGTTAAATTTCTAGCATATTATATCTCCAATTTTTTTATGGTGTCACTCAGTGATATGAATTTTTCTATTAACACTGCTTTCATTGTACCCTACATGCTTGGATATTCTGTGTCTTCATCTTCATTGATTTCTAGAAAATCTTTAATTTCTTCTTTATTTACTTCTTGAACAAGTTAACATTGTATAGAGAGCTTTTCAGTTTCCAAGAGTATGTGGTCTTTCCTTTGTTTTTGGTGTTATTGAAATCTAGCAATTTCTGTGACGATCTAATAGAATACATGGGATTATTTCAATCATCTTTTATCTGTTGAGGCTTGTTTTGTGTTTGATTACATGGCCAATTTTGGAAAAGGTTATGTGGTGCTGAGAAGAAGGTATATTCTTTTGTTTGGTTGTAAAATATTCTGTAGATATCTGTTAAATCCATTTGGTTCATAACATCTGTTAGTTTCACTATGTATCTCTGTTTTGTTTCTGTTTCAATGACCTGTCCATTGCTCAGAGTGGAGTGTTGAAGATCCCAATATTATTGTGTGGTTTCAATGCATATTTTGAGCTTAAATAAATTTTGTTTTACAAATTGGGTGCCATTGAATTTAGGACATAGTTATTCAGAATTAAGAGATCATCTTAGAGGATTTTTTCTCTGATGAGTATGAAGTGTCCTTCCCTATATCTTTTGAATACTTTTGCTCGAAAGTCTATTTTATTGGATATTAGAATGGTTATTCCAGGTTGTTTGTTAGGACAATTTTCTTGGAAAACTTTTTCCAGTTCCTTACTGTGAGTTATTTCTTCTGTCTTTATTGTTGAGGTGTGTTTCCTTAATGCAGAAAAATAATGGATCCTGTTTACATTTCCAGCCTGATAGCCTGTGTCTTTTTATTGGGAATTGAGTCTATGATGTTAATATATATTAAAGACCATTGATTGCTAGTTCCTGTTATTTTTGTCATTGACAGGGGTACTATGTGCATCAGATTATATTCTTTTTGGTTTGTTGTGAGATGATTAATTTCTTGTGTTTTCTTGGGTATATTTACCCTACTAGTATTGGAATTTTGTTTCTAATATCCTCTGGATTAGTAGAAAGATATTTAAATTAGGTTTTGTCATGGGATATCTTGGTTTCTCCATTTACAATGATTGACAGCTTTGCTGGGTATTGTAGCCTTCATTGCATTCCATAGTCTTTTAGCTTTTGCATGACATATGTCTAATATCTTTTGACTTTTAATATCTCTTTTGAATATTCTGGTATAATACTGATATGTCTGCCTTTTGGGGGGGCTTTGTTTTTATGTTACTTTATTTTATTATTATTGTTAAGATATTTCCTTTATTTACATTTGAAATGTTATCCCTTATCCTAGTTTCCCCTCTGAAAAATCCCCTATCCCCTCTCCCTTCCCTCTGCTCCCCAACCCTCCCACTCCCATTCCTGGTTCTGGCATTCCCCTATACTGGGGCATAGAGCCTTCACAGGACCAAGGGCCTCTCCTCCCATTGATGACCAACAAGGCCATCCTCTGCTACAAATATAGCTAGAGCCACAAGTTCCACCATGTGTTTTCTTTGATTGGTGGTATAGTTCCAAGGAGCTCTGGGATTACTAGTTCATATTGATATTCCTCCTCTGTGGCTTCATACCCCTTAAGCTCTCTGGGTACTACTTTCTCTGGCTCCTTCATTGGGGTCTTGTGCTTTGTCCAATGGATGACTGTGAGCATCCACTTCTGCATTTGCCAGGCAATGGCATAGCCCTCACAGGAGACAGTTATATCAGGCTCCTGTCAGCAGGCTTTTGTTGGCATCTGCCTAGGTTTTGGTGGTTGTTTATGGGATGGATCCCCAAGTAGGGCAGTTCCTGGATGGTTGTTCCTTCAGGCTCTGCTCTGCATTTTGTCTCTGTAACTCCTTCCGTCAGTATTTTGTTCCCCATTCTAAGAAGGAACAAAGTATCCACACTTTGGTCTTCCTTCTTCTTGAGTTTCATGTGTTTTGCAAACTGTATCTTGGGTACTGTAATTTTCTGGGCTAATATCCACTTATCAGTGAGTGCAAATCATGTATGTTCTTTTCTGATTGGGTTACCTCACTCAGGATGATATCCTCCAGATTCATCCATTTGCCTAAGAATTTCATAAATTCATTGTTTTTAATAGCTGTGTAGTACTCCATTGTGGATGTACCACATTTTCTGTATCCATTCTTCTGTTGAGGGACATCTGGGTTCTTTCCAGCTTTGGCTATTATAAATAAGGCTGCTATGAACATAGTGGAGCAGGTGTCCTTATTACCAGTTGGGACATCTTCTGGGTATATGCCCAGGAGAGATATTTCTGGATCTTCTGGTAGTACTATGTTTAATTTTCTCAGGAACCACCTAACAGATTTCCAGAGTGGTTGTACCAGCTTCCAATCCCACCATCAATGGAAGAGTGTTCCTCTTTTTCTACATCCTAGCCAGAATCTGCTGTCACCTAAGTTTTTGATCTTAGCCCTTCTGACTGGTGTGAGGTGGGATCTCTGCCTTTTTATGCCACGTGGCCTTTACATGTTACTTTTTATGTTACTTTTCCCCTTACAGCTTTTAATAATTTTTTTGTTCTGTACATTTAGCTTTGATTATTATATGATGGTGAATTTTCCTTTCTTGTTCAATCTATTTGGTGTCGTGTAGGCTTCTTATATGTTTATGGCCATCTCTTTATTTAGTTAGAGAATGTTTCTTTTGTGATTTTGTTGAAGATGGTTTCTGGCCCTTTGAACTGGGAATGCTCATCCTCTTCTATTTCTATTATTCTTATGTTTGGCCTTTTCATTGTGTCCCAAATTTCCTGGATTTTTTTGTGGTTAGGAACATCCTCTATTATCTTCATGAGATGGGATTTTCGGTCAGAATCTTGCTCTTCAGGGGTGATGGTATCCATGGCTTGCTGTGGAGGCAAATTGGGTTTTGATTATGCTAAATTAATGGTCTTCTTTTGCTTATGTACTTAGACTTGCCTTTCATCATCTGGTTATCTCTGGTGTTAACTGGCCTTGTTGTCTCAAAGTGGAGCAGGCCTCCTTAGGGGCAGGAAGAGCTGTTTGACCTGGGTTATGGCAGGCCTTTGGGAAGTAAGGTAGTGCTGTCTCTGAGTAGGGCAGGCCTTCTTTGTCTCTGTGTCCCTGGTTAGGGCAGACTTCCTGAAAGACAGGCAGGCTTTGGGACCTAGGGGCAGGCACATTGAAATGCCAAGAGTTGAGTTGCATGCCAGAAGAATGATGTGGCTTGGTCAGAGTGGGATACATCCCACACCTGCTGTGCTCTGTTGGGTGCCAATTGCCATGGGTATTGGAACAGATGCCTCATGTGTTGCTGGTTAATGCAGACGTCCTAGAAGAAAAGTAGGCTGTGGGGGTTCTGGTGGGGGATCAAGCATGTAGGAAGGCTGATCTTCCACAGGTTTAGGTGGAGGTATAGACCAGAATGGGCTGTTCTCTACCTTCCAAATGCTGCAAACTTTTGCTACAATTCCAGGAAGTCATAAGTTAATGCATCTACATGTTGTAGATCCACCTGGATTTTTTGTTACAATGTTCTTGGTTTTTACCATTCAGGGCTCTTAGTTTTGGTTTACATGTGAGCCAATTTGGCTGAGCAGTGGGAAACCTCAAATATGCAGCACCAGTCTCATGCTAACACCTCTTGACCACGTGACCCACCAAGATTCACAAGGAATTAAGCATTTTGTTTTTCAAAAGGAGTCAGAAAGAATTCCATAGGGAAAGATATTTGTGGATCATGTGCTGTCTTCTTTGCATTCTTCCATTAGTGTTACTCTAATGCTACTATTCTGAATCTTCAAATTAGAAGTCTTTCTTAAATTTATTTTTTTTTCACAACTCTGTGAGGGGTGGTAAGGGTAAGAAATGTTGACATCTACAAATGGTATTGTGGGGTGATATATGTATATGTTGTGAAATGGTGACCAAAATGAGGCTGATGAACATATTATCACCTTATGTATTGCACTGTGTGGGAGAGTATGTACATGCCATTAAGATCTGCATTCTTCACAAATGTTAGCACACTACAAACAAGTCCAATAGTATAGTATTCAGGGAAGACTCAGGATGGCTCAATATAACAAACTTTTAAGTTTGTAATGATGCTCTAGTAATGCACATTCAGTTGAGAGTGTACTTCCAATTTTTCATCCCCCTACCCTATTGGTGTTAGGTTTCCATACTCATTTATGCTATAGGCAGCTTCAGGGATCTGAAATTCTCAGCCAGGTGAATACAAGACTAACAACTACATTGTACCCTACTTATTTGTGATATTTCTCACCCAGTATTCTATAAGTTGATCTCTTCCCTTCTTCCACTATTCCGTGATGTTCTCAGAACCTTGTAGTGGGTGTGACAACTGTCCCAGTTTGAAGTTTCATCATTGATTAGTCTCTACTCGGTCCAGGTATGGGTTTGTTTGTGGTTTTCTTATTTATTCACTTTACATCTTAATCACTGCCATTCCCTCCTCTCCTCCAAATTCTGACTTCACAATCCCTTTTCCCCTTCCCTCCTTCCCCCTTCTCCCCTTTCTAACTTCCCTTCCTCCTCAGAGAAGGGGAACTTTTCCATGAGTACCAACCAGAACTGGCACATCATGTCTCAGCAGGACTATGTGCATTCTCTCACACTGAGGTCAGACAAGGCAGCCAAGCTAAGAAAAATGGATCTAAAGGCAGGCAACATAGTCAGACATCTCCTGCTCCAGCTGTTGGACGACCCACATGAAGAACAAGATGCCTATCTGTAGGAGGCCACGGCCCCTCCCCTGGGCTACCTGAAGCCGCACCTTAAAAGATGGCACCTGTTGGCTATGGAGCTTGTGGTAAACAGGTCCATATTTGGTGGTGATATGTTCCCGCTCTTCTGGTTGGCTGAGGCCACACGCCTGGTGAGCTGACGTGGCCTGCCATGAGTGGAGTGGATATGAGAGTATCCCAGGGCTTGGGGGGGGGGGGAGATGAAGAGGGAGATGAAGAGGGAGATGATGAAGAAAGAAGCTTGCTGAATAAACTGCCGTTAGAAGAGAACTGGTGGTTGTTTCCTCCTTGCTGGTAGAGAGAGAACGTGACACCTATCTGCACCAAGTATTTAGGGGAACTAGGACCAGCCCATGAATGCTCTTTGATTTGTGGTTCAGTCTTTGTGAGCCACAGTGGACCCGGGTTAGTTGACTCTGTATGTCTTTTGATGGTGTTTTTTACCCCTTCAGCTCCCCTAATCTTCCACTCATCCACAATATTCCCTGAGATCTTCCCAAAGTTTGGCTGTGCATCTTTACATCTCTTCCCATCAGCTGGCTGAATGACACCTCTCAGAAGACAGTTATGCTAGGCTCTTGTCTGGAAGGATAGCAAAGTATTATTCTTAGTGTCAAAAGTTGGTTCTCTCCCTTGGAAGGGGTCTCAAGTTGTGCTAGTCACTGGTTAGCCACGAATAACTATTTAAACTTTAGGTGATTAGTACAGATGTTTCTTTATTTCCAATCATATATGTAAAAATTGACTGTACTTGCAGCCAACCATTGAACATCATGCCCCGTATGGTGGAGTTAGAAAAAGGACAGAAGGAGCTGAAGGGGTTTGCAACACCATATGAAGAACAACAATGTCACCCAACCAGACCCCCCACCCACAGAGTTCCCAGGGACTAAGGCACTAACCAAGGAGTACACATGGCTCCAGATGCATATGTAGCAGATGATGGCCTCATCAGGCAGCAATGGGAGGAGAAGTCCTTGGCTCAATAGGTGCCTCAGTCTAGGGAAATCAAGGGCAAGGGAAAGAGCAGGAGTGGGTAGATGGGTGGGTGGGTGGAAAAACACCCTCATAGAAGCAAGGGGAGTGGGATGGGATAGGGAGTTTCTGGGAAGGGGGAAACCAGGGGAGGGGATAACATTTGAAATGTAAATAAAGAAAATATGCAATAAAAACAAAACAAAACAAAAACAAAAATGATAACTGTGTGTGCATGTGTACTGGCTAATTTTGTGTCAACTTGACACAGCTGGAGTTATCACAGAGAAAGGAGCTTTAGTTGAGGAAATGCCTACATGAGATCCAGTTGTAAGGTATTTTCTCAATTAGTGATCAAGGGGGGAGGGCCTCTTATGGGTGGTGCCATCTCTGGGTTGGTAGTCTTGGGTTCTATAAGAGAGCAGGCTGAGCAAGTCAAGGGAGTTAGGTCAGTGAAGAACATCCCTCCATGGCCTCTGCATCAGCTCCTGCTTNCTGACCTGCTTGAGTTCCAGTCCTGCATCCTTTGGTGATCAACAGAAGTATTGAAATGTAAGCCGAATAAACTCTTTCCTCCCCAACTTGCTTCTTGGTCATGATGTTTGTGCAGGAATAGAAACCCTGACTAAGACAGCATGTGATTACGGCTTTAGGTTTTCAGCCAAAGTTTGTAGGGCTAATGTGGGTTTCACATAAGCAGATTTTAGAATATAAAGATTTATCAACATTCTGTAGTGGCATACTCATCAGAATACTTGGAAATACTTTACAGAATTTAGTTTTTATATATACTTGTACAAAATTAAGATATATTTTCAAAGTAAGTCTTAAACATATTAAATGTTAATTGCTTGAGATTAAGAATAATCAACAAAATAAGGTACAAGTAAATCCAGAAATTTCTTCCACTGATTTAGTATCTTTATACTACATGGGGTAAACTCATACATCTAAATGTCAACTTCACCACTTTTGCTGTTTTTTAACAGTAATGTTTCATCTTTAATGGGTGAGGCAGAATGTACAGAGCATCAAATGCTCTTGGCATGTTTTAACTCATCCACCAGCTGTTCTTACTTCTAATTTATAAAATGGTGTTAACTGGACCCCCAAATAATGAGGCTTTAATGACAGAACAGAATTGCTAATTATTTTCCTCAGCCAACTTTTCTTCCTTGGCCAATGCCAATGAACTAATTATGGAAGAGAACTTAGTTATATTTTTCCCAGTTTGCTTTTAGCCAGTAAGCAGAGAAGCAGGAAGAAACATGAAAGTATCTAGGGAAAATTAGGGCAACTATTTTGTGTCTGGTTTAAAAGATGCACAAAGATGTAGAGAGATAAGAAATGGGTCTTACTTTTACAGACAGCATTGTTTGACTCTTATGGCCAAAGAGAAAAGACTTTGTCTTCACAAAGATCATTAAAGAAAGCAATTGCTGCCAAGCCAGATGGAAATGTTAGAGTGGAGCCTAAATTAGGGGAAACATTGGCCACATGTGAATCACAAGCGGTATATGGAAACTAATCCGGTTAACTCTTCCAAAAAGTGCTCTCATGCTATGTATAGAAAGAAAGATGGTTTACATGACAGTAAGAGCTCTGTTACTAAGCATGGAAATATAGCCTATGTGTCAGAATGCCCAACTAAAACCATTATTTTTCTGTACTTACAGAATAATAACTGCCTTTATTGGTGGATTTTTGTTGTCCTGAGTTAAGAAATTCATATTGACTTACATGTGTTCAATAATTTCAGAAGCTGGTATTAGGAAGCTTGGATACCTTTGAGTACGGATTACTTGTGGCACACCTATCAGGCTGCTTGCATAAATTTAATCTTTAAAGCAACTTTAAGATGTAAGTGGTATAATTCTATAACAATTTTAGATAGGAGCAGATTGTAAATCAAAGAGATTATTTAATTCTCCCAAATAAACTTTTGTTTTCTCATTTATAAAAAATCAGGTAATAATGTGTGCATTCTGTAATAATAGAAACAACAGATGTATGTAAAATCAAAGCAATTATTTTTTCAAATAACAACTTCAATAAATGTAATCATAATTCAGTCAAAGAGCATCTACAGCATATTAGTTGCTATGCTTGTTGCTTAGCATGCTTGTATAAAGACAGTATCTTTGCCTTTTAGAACTTTATAAATGCATAGAAATAGAGACAAAAAAATGCAATTATTGTGGAGTGTGAAAAGGCATTTACGGGCTGGTGAGATGGCTTAGCAGGTAAGAGCACCCGACTGTTCTTCCGAAGGTCCTGAGTTCAAATCCCAGTGACCACATGGTGGCTCATAACCATCTGTAATGAGATCTGGCGTCCTCTTCTGGAGTGTCTGAAGACAGCTACAGTGTACTTACATATAATAAATAAATCTTAAAAAAAAAAAGAAAGAAAAAAGAAAAGAAAAGAAAAGAAAAGAAAAGAAAAGAAAAGAAAAGAAAAGAAAAGAAAAGGCATTTACAGGATAAACTTGATGCCATGGTAGGTAGATAGAAGTGGCCATAATTCAGAATTTTGAAATACAGAGAAGACACTTTACAAAAAAAAAAAGGGGGGGGGAGGAGGAGAAAGAGGAGGGTGAGGAGAAGGAGGAGGAGGGAGGAGGAAGAAGAGGAGGAAGAAGAGGGGGAGGGGATGGAGGAGATGGTGGTGGTTTTGGTGGTGGTGGTGGGAAAAGGAGGAGAAGTAAGATGAGAAAAATCCTAAGCATAAGAGGAAATCAAGCATCCAGAAGACATTCCACAGGAAGAGAGGTTCTCAGGATAAGCAATCTACATTTGTAAAGAGTTGGAGAAAACAATAGGCAAAGTAAGTTTTGGAAATGGGATGAAAATCCAGGTGGTGTCTGGAAGTGAGAGAAGAGTAGAGATCAAATTCAGGAGACTAATGGCTTTGAAATCAATGTTTTGTGCTTTTTACAACTAGCTCACATGCAAGTGTTGATCCAACGTGCACTCTATAATTTCCAAAGAAACAGGATAATTTGGATCCTTCCAATTTTGATTTAGGTTCATACAGCATGTCTATCAAGAATTCTAGGGGAAGAAAAGTGTGTATCACATGATGTTATAGGTTCTTCCTGAATAAAAACATTGCATGTGAATTTTTCCAAAGTGTCATGAAGGTCACAAGAGTATTTTGTCTCATTCTTTGAGGTTGGCATTGACTTCCAACAAACTGGATGCGTTATATAAATTAGAGTCCAGGTTTTCTCATGGGTGTCAATTACCTTGTCTTGTTAATTATGAAAGCCTGTGAAAAGAGTCCAAGACTGTTTAGCTGAATCAATTGGAGCTGAATGATCACGGGTTGAAGCACAGAGAAGCACACATGAGCTCCTTCCAAAGCAGTTGTTTGATGTGATCCAAAAGGTTCCATAAGCTACAACTCACATCAAAGAGAAAATATGGGTAATTCCCTAGTCAAACTTAATTCTCCATGGATATTTGTGTTGATTTGATTGAAAACCGTGTACTCTCAATATCCCTAGGGAGCTTGTTTGATGCTAGAAAAGGCAAGGTTAACCAAACAAGATGGAAATTGTCCAGTCCAAAGACATTTATTCAAAGAGTTTATTTTCCCATGCCAGAGAGATGAAAAGAATTTCTCTTTTTTCTTTACACATTCATTTTTCCAAAGGACCTTTGGATAAGGCCCACAGACAAAAAGACCCACTGACTCACCATAAAAATTACAGAAGACAGAGCAGAAAATTCCTGAGTTCTAGCTTGGTGTATCTAGCTGTAACTGTCCATACTTAAAATCTTGCTAGTCTGTCTTTATACTAATCGATTCCCTATGTTCCATCTGGTCTTCTCTACATATGTTCTATCAGAAGACAGAGACTTATGACAAGTGATACTAGACATCAAATGAGTGTTTTAAAGGCCAGTCAATTGTCTGTGTGTCAAGACTGCCTTTTTCTTTATTTCTTTCCAAGCGCATGTTTTCAGTCATCTAATGAAAACCAGATACAACCACAGGTTAGACTGGAAGTGGCAGCTGTAACAGGAGACGAATTACAAGGTAACAAAATATATAAACCACATAGAAGTAAGATCAGTCCAAGATGCAGCAAAGCAGAAATGAGGAGGGACATTAAAAGAAATCCACCTCCTCTAGAAAACAACTGTGGGCAGAACCCATTCTCAAAGGACTGTAACTAGTGGACAAGCAGGGAGATCTCAGCACAGAGCTCAGACTTACCACTTAATAACTAGTGGCCTTGTGCAGCTGATTTCCTAATATTTAAAGTCTATATTGGATTTGCCTTCAAAACAGTGAACGGTAGCTGATTTGAGTTATACAAGGATTCAGTAAGATAAATGTAAACTGCATTATCTCTTTTTTTTTTTTTTTTTTTTTTTTTGAGACAGGGTTTCTCTATATAACCCTGGTTGGCTGTCCTGGAACTCACTTTGTAGACCAGGATGGCCTCAAACTCAGAAATCCGTTTGCCTCTGCCTCCTGAGTGCTGGGATTAAAGGCGTAAGCCACCATGCCTGGCTATAATCTTCCTTTCTAACAAGGTATCATAATGTTTATTGTTATGGTTAAAATATTAATGATAGGAATCTTATTTAACAATACATTCTTTGAGTAAGTCATCCTTACTAACTTGAGTAGATAATTTTACTTAAACCTATGTGAATCTTTAAGAAAAATATTTATGGAGATAGTCAATTAGTCTTTTGAAAAGCTAAGTATGTATATGTGACATATATACATATATATATAAATATATAATTTGTATTATATATTTCTCAAATGTAGTAATCAAATGAGTGAGATAAACAAATAATAGTAAAATTAAATTTTCATCTGGAAGTAAGATTTAGGGAATTATACAAAATAGAGTAAATAGCTTATTCTAATTTAATAAAAAGAAATTGAAGTTATAGATTGAACATTCAAGTAAAGTACATGTTATTACTATTAAAACATATTTATTTACATATAATTTATATATAATTATAAAGTAAAGGTTTTCATGATTTGATTTCAAACACAATCAAGGTTGTCAAAGATGTAAACAATCTCAAAGTTATTAGTTTAATTACAGTTTTAGCTTTAGAAATTTTTGTTGATTTTCTCCCAGTTTTCTGCTTTAGAAAATAGTCATATAGCAGGCACAGGATTGATATGTCTAATCTGAATATCTGAATTTTTAAGTTTAAGGATTTTCATGTTGTTACAAGTTGCTAGAAAAAAATTCCATGCCTAAACTCTTGGAATTGATTACAATTAAACTGCAGAGTTACTAAATGCAAGATATAAAATTATCTTTAGGTTATTAATATAATGTGCATAGGAAATATTAGCATTTTATATATATATATATATATATATATATATATATATATATATATATATAAAATCTGGTGCTATTCCTAAGATATTATGTATGTACAAATATTTTCCTTTTTTTGTTTTTGGGTTTTGGTTTTTGTTTTGTTTTTGTTTTCATTTTTTATTAGATATTTTCTTCATTTACATTTCAAATGTTATCCCAAAAGTCCCCTATATCCTCTCCCCGCCCTGTTCCCCAACCCACCCACTCCTGCTTCCTGGCCCTGGCATTCCCCTGTACTGGGGCAAATGATTTTCTCAAGACCAAGGGCCTCTCCTCTCATTGATGACCAACTAGACCATCCTCTGATACATATGCAACTACAGACACAGTTCTGTGGGGTACTGGTTAGTTCAAATATTTTCAATAAAGAACTTGTTCAAAATTGTCCAAAACACTTCTGGTTTTAAGCTTTTTAATTAAAAGCAGTGCAGACTGTGTTTAAAGAGTCAAGTTGATAAGGCTGATCACGTATTTTTCTCATTTACTGATTCAAAAACTAAATTTACCTTACTAATTTACATTATTCATTATATTCATTATACCAATACATATTTAGTCATTATTTAGTGATATCTAAGGAACATAAAATAGTATGGACAAAAGAATCTGTAACAATTGTATCTACAATCATAAAGTGCTTAGAGAACTGAAAACTTATTATTTAAAATACATTGTGTTAATATTGTATGGTTAATTCTCATTGCATGAGGATATTTCCCTAGTTCACAATGTTAATTTAAACCCATAGTGTAGCTATTTTGTTCTGTATGCATTATTAATATGACTAATATTATTTTTAATCATGTTTGTGTGCTAAGTTGCACACAATTTTCATATCAAAGGCTTCCATTAAAATAATAAGAATAATAAATATCTTTTTCAGTTTGGGCTGTTGACCATTTTGTCTACTGTTGACAGAATTTCATTTCAGCAAGGTAAACATCAAAGAAGGTTAAAATTCTTTTAGGGAGTTAATAGTCTTTTAGGGAGCCAGGCAACAAGCATTTTACAGTAAAATCTGAATCTGTCCCTTATCCAATAAAGACAGAAAACATTGAGAATGAATAAAGAAAACTGGACTTCTCAAATTATAAAATATTCAATAACTTTTCTAGGAAAATTTTATTCACAATTTGATTTCTAGCCGAATTTATGTTATACACATAAAGAAACACTGAATAGAAATTGTTGAGTATCCCACAATATTTTGAACATACAAATATTAACCACATGTGAAGAACCATTATTTGAGTTTATGTAAAGAATGATTTTCATCTTACCTTTCTAGTCATTAGAATGATGCTACTTTATAGATAATAAATTTGTATGGATACAAAATCTTTTCAGAAAATGTATACTGCAATCAACATTACAGGTCCAAGTTCATCTTAATCTCAGAGTAGTTTTTATGTATGAATATTACACTAATTATCTTATACCTGTTTAAAATATAAATTACACAGAATTTGATGTTGCACTGAATTTAAGAATTCGACTTAGAGAAAGTCATAAAATTTCCTTTATTATTTAACCAGATTCACTATTTCCAAGACTTCTTCACTATTACAGTGGAGGTAAAAACCCATTAAAGACCAAATCCTCAACACTCTTTGGACTCCAGCTCCTAGTCTGTCTCTATGAATTTGTTAACAGTCATATTTATAATTTGTCATTTTGTATCTGTTTTACCAAGTAAGGTATTTTTAAAGTTTATGCACATTTTCGTTAACTCAGAATTCTATTTAATTTAAAAGTCAAATGGCGTTCCAATGCCATATCAACCACATTTTGTTTATTGATTCCTCTACCAGTGAACATTTAGGCTGTAACTATGTTTTGACTACCTTAAATACTTATACTATGAGTATGGTTGCAAAAATATTTGTTCAAGTAGCTGATTTGATTTCCTTTGGGTAGGAGACCATCATAAATGGATTGCTGGGTCGGGTAATAAATGGTAGGATTTTATATGTACTTAGTATATTTCTAGAAATCACATTATTGATTGAACAAAAACTACTTTAAAGGGCACTTTATTGAAGATGACATAACCAGGGAATACATGAACAAGTTACAATAAGTAGCAATTCCATCAATAGAGGTTCAGATACTGGTCACAACAAAAATCTCATGGGGACCTGTTAATGAAAGAAATTTCTGTCCCATACAGTTAATCACTCAATATTCTAAGCTCATAGAAGAAACATTCACCATTCATATTAATGGCATAAAAAACAAAATCTCTCCCTCCTGCACCAAGATAAAGAGACTTAAGTAAGTTCTCACAAGGAAATAACATACTTTAACCTAAAAATGGCTTAACATGTATCTTCCCCCAGCTCACTGGTAATAAATACTTACAGAGTATGATGGAGGAAAGGAATGGGGATAAGACTCTTACAAATGCAGAAGGGAAGAAACTCATATACAGAGTGCACCTCTACCAAAATGGGAAAGATGTGAAAGTCATCTGGCTTTACCTAAATATTATATATTGTATATACAATATATTATATAAATTATATAACATGTCATGTATTGTACATCATATATCATATATCATGTATAGTGTACAATATATCATTTATCAATCATATATCATATGAATATATATTTTATTATACAAATACATATATTTATAATACATATAGCTATTAAGAGTAAGTTTTGCTAAATTTACTTAAACTATAAACACAAGTTTACCTTAGTATTACATAACTGAATGCATGAGAAATCACATCTTACAAAAGAATCCTTGTATTGCCTGACTCTAATTAAACTGAAAATATTTTATAATGAAGATATTCAGAAACGAATATTGGTTCATGGGCTTTTCAATTAATCTATATAATTATTAGCTTTTAGGTATGATGTGAACTAAATACTGAGAAAGAACTATTAACATTATAAGGATAATAAACATTAGCTATGAGAATGTAGTGTAAAGAAACAAAGATATGAAAATGAAAAGTTATCTGATAGAAGGATAATGATGATGGAGATTTTCAATAACGTAATTCAATAGCTTAAAGTATATTTCTTAGCTTCTCAGAAGTAATTGTATGTGGATGTCAATACTGAATAATAAAATATAAAATCTTGGAGGGGAAGATCATATAAGGCAAAGAAAATATATCAAATTACAGAGGCTGGAAAGAAGTATGGAAAATTCAGACTATTAAATTTATAGAAAGAAATATTCTGGTGAGTTGGCACCATAACTTTGTAGTAGAGCATTTGCCCAGTAAAAGTCTGGTTTCGATCTTGAGCATTTAAACATTTTAAAAGTAAAATGAAATAAAAATCCGAATGAAATATTTCTAGAAGGAAGAGAACGAAGAAATGTAGGTCATGAAAAATATATGATGCTGTATAGTATGTCTAAGAGAAGAAAAAATTCCACTCATGTCAGGCAGGGTTTCTGATCTCTATTTTGTAGAAGATTAAATGAACCCACGTGGAAAGCCCAGTGTGTGTGCATCAGAACCTGCATTCAGCCCAGTTTAGGAACTCCACTGGCAATGCTTTTAGCATGCCACAGTGATCTTTCAAACTGACTATCACAGCAGAGTACATTCTCTTTTGAGAAAGATTGTACTAGAGAAGAACCTTGTTTATATAAATCAATAACTGAAAGATGAGAGAAACTTCCAGCTTGTGGTGTATGACGCAGTGTGAACTAAAATATAGCTAATTGATGCAATTTAAATATATTAAACATTATTGCTAAAACTTTATATTAAAATGATGAGCTGCTTTGTTATTTCTAGTTACCAGTTTGTTGATGGTGAAGTTTTGCCTTTCAGATATTTTTAAATTCTGACATACTCAATGAAGAGATGAAATATAAATTGACACAGTTGTATGTATTGCTATTTATAAAAATAACCATATAGTTTAAGCAATCTCATATTTCCTTGAGTATTTCCAACACAAGGAATTGAATGTAAGTAATTAAACATGATCTTTAAAACTTTAGATTGCATACATTGATACTCTATATTTAAGCATTGGTCTAAGTAAAAGTATTAAATAGTGATCTGATCACTTTAAAAAACAGCTGTTAAAACATGAAAAATGAATTATCAAGAATAGCATTAAAATACACTTTTTAAAAAAGAAAAATATTATTTTACAACTAGTACTTTAAAATAGAACACCTATTATAAGGTCAGATATATGAACTACTTTCTGTGAAAAGTGAAATGACAAGGCAGTTTTCAAAAATTATTTTATTAGATTTTTTTCTTCATTTACATTTCAAATAATATCCCGAAAGTCCCCTATACCCTCCCCCTGCCCTTCTCCCACTTCTTGGCCCTGGAATTCCCCTGTACGGGGCATATAAAGTTTGTAAGACCAAGGGGCCTCTCTTCCCAATGATGGCCGATTAGGCCATCTTCTGCTATATATGAAGCTAGAGACACAAGCTCTGGGGGTACTGATTAGTTCATATTGTTGTTCCACCTAGAGGGTTGCAGACCCCTTCCACCCCTTGGGTAATTTCTTTAGCTTCTCCATTGGGGACCCTGTATTCTATCCTATAGATGACTGTGGGCATACACTTCTGTATTTGCCAGGCACTGGCATAACCTCACAAGAGATAGCTATATCAGGGTCCTTTCAGCAAAGTCTTGCTGGCATATGCAATAGTGTCTGCTTTTGGTGGCTGATTAAGGGATGGACCCCTTGGTGGGGCAGTCTCTGGATGGTCCAACCTTTCATCTTAGCTCCAAACTTTGTCTCTGCAACTTCTTCCATGGGTATTTTATTCCCTATTTTATGGAGGAATGAAGTATCCATGTGTTGGTCTTCCTTCTTCTTGATTTTCGACAAGGCAATTTTTAAAATAACTAACATACATTATTGTCATCATTAGATGTGTTTCCAAGATCTGTTTTAGGATTCATCCTCATCTTATAGTTAATATTTATTTCATTTTTCATAAAATTACAAATTAATAGCTAAAATAGTACTTGATTTAAGTTTATGATATGTTAAACTATGTTTATAATAAATTGGAAAGTTGTAAATGATACCATATAGTATGTACATCCTAAGAAAGAACTCACAGACATTTAAATAGGAATCTTGAAATTATTGGATACATTCTAAGGACACGGTGCTTTCTAAAGCAAGTTTTTTACATTGACATGTGCTGCTCATGCCATAGTGTCAGAATTCAGCTTTCCCTACATGAATCATTTCTGATCTGTTCCTAATAGCATGTTTTCATGGTTTATCGTTGTCATTTTTGCAGTTTTCTGGGCTAGAATAAAGTGATGTCAACATTCACTAGAAGAGTGGGCTGCAGAAAACCCTTGAAGTACATTGAATTTGCCAAGTTCTGTGCCCCTCTAATTTTGACTCCTGTTTTTGGCTAGTGTTCTCTAAAGGCAGCCTTCTGAAACCAGAGCTCTCTACACACACACACATGCCAGCATAGAGGAAAGTTCTTTAGAGGAAGAGAAGGCAATGAATTTCCACCAGAACTAACAGTGAAAGTGCCATGAATCTTGGCTTTCCTAATCCTGATTCCAGTATTTTTTTGCCTAACCCCGTGAAATACCCACATTATTTTAATCCATTTCCCTTTTGAATGTTTGAATGAAACTGTTTTAAGTGAGTTCTCTCTTGGATGTCCTCCAAACACCTTCCTCTAAAAACAGAAATAATGATCTGGAAATAACCTACAATCAATTTATGTATTACTCAAATCACTCCATATTTACAAAAAAAAAATTGTGAACTTGACAGTCCAGAGGGCATTTTGTGAACTAATTCATCCACTTTCCCCATACACAAAGATATGACAGAATTGCTTATTTTTAACTGTCTTTGTGTTTTCATTTGTAGGAAACAAGGTTTATTTCGTAGGAATGTTGTATTCCTGAATTTATTTGTTGATTTTTATTGTTGGAATATTCCTTCAATGGGATTTGATGAAAGTGTTTTTACCATCCTAATTAAGTATTCTATTTCATAGAGCAACATTATTTAATTGCATAATAAATTCAGATCTTATTTTTCTCACCCTCCATCTTTTTATATGTCTTCAGAGCAAGGCAAAGACCTCTTTGACTATATTGTCTTTCAATTTTTAAATAGTTCTTATATCAACTAATATCAAATAGTATGTGAGAAAACATGTATTGCATGTGATGGAGTTCTGATGACAGATCCTATAAAATACAATGCATTATAAATGAGTCTGTATTCGACTGCGGTGCTTTGTAAAATTGCATGGCTTTCAAGTGATGTGATCAGAAGCAAATTCCCTAACTGCTGAAATTTATTTCATTGTAGATGATTTAATTAAAACTCTTATTAATAAGACTTTTATCATCATGTTCTGACTGAAGTAGCAATATTATTAATGAAATAGAAATTATTACTTTACAACTTGAAAAGTAATAAACTGGAGAATGGTTTCTCAAATACCTTTGATTTTTGACTGATATTTTTGTTATTTATTTGTAATATTAACAAACTAATATTTACTAATTTGTAAAAAATGCTTTTTTCATAAATTAAATCCATGTACAATGCACAGTGGAACTTGCTAAGTAGGAGCATGAGAGGGCAAGCAGGGCTTTTGAATGAAGGAAAATTCCACACATCCCATTCATTATTTTTCAGACTAATTAAAAGGTAAGATTCAGTGATATAAATTACACCTACAAGAACACAACAAAAACCAGCTTTCAACTGAATTTATTCAGCTAAAAGCTATTGTTCTTTGCAATAGTATGCTTCCAAGCATGGGAGGCAGCTGATGGAATAGCTTAATGTTTAAAGGAATGCTGTTCCATACTGCTTAAATACAGCTAACATTGCTGTGGCTATTGTTTTTGTCTTTAGTTTGGCCAAATAAATGAGCAAGTCAGAGTCATTGCCACTAAGCATCCATGTAATTATATTTTAAATTAAAACCACAGTAGAAATGTGTCCTTTACATTATATTTTTTCTTTGTTTACTTTCACCATCAACCATGCATGTTATCTTCATTTTCCCTTTTGGATACACGTGACATCCCAAGCTATTTCTTTGCTACTGGGAGACTAACCAATAATGTTACACCGTGAGACCCTTTCTCTTTGTGTGTGTGTGTGTGTGTGTGTGTATAAAAATGAAGTTTCTTTTTGGAGAACAAATCTACTTTGAAGATATAAGCCCTCTGGAACTCCAAGAATACATTCTGGTGGCTTAGGAATGGCCCCATTTTCTCTGCAGAAACTGTGGATGTTTCTGTTGTGAGTTGCATGAATGCCAATATACCATAAAAATAACAGGCCAAGCTGAAAGGGAAAGAAGCAGAATGTTTATCTGCAGCATGATTTAATCAACAGTGCAGTATATAGAAAATGTAAGTATGGAGTAATTACATGAGAGCCTTTCTCTTATGCTTCAAGTTGGGTTCAGTGAATTGGAAGGCTCAAGAGAGGACACTTGGGAAGACAGAGAGTGAATCAGGATTAGGTACACTTAATTTTAGCCCTTACTGATAGAAGTGAAAAAAAACTCCTTTCTGACTAAGATGAGTTGATTGACGTCCATAGTTCTTCACTGAACTGTGATTACCAAACCATTTTAGGACATTGTCTTCTTTTTTATGTTGGGACCTTTCTTGGTATAGTCATTATAGAAAAGGATACTTGACACATTCAGCATGTGTTAGGGAACTGACAAATTTAAAGAAGGTATAAAATGAAATAGTCATTTCATTGTTAGAGGAATAAAAGATGACAAACAATGGTGTCAACATACATATGCAATCCTCCCCAAAGAGTGTCTTCTTCAACAGAATGAATACATGTGGTTAAAGATGTGCCTATCTGCCTACCCCACCAGTCCCCTGTTAAACAAACAAACAAACAAACAAAACTCTTATAGTCCCTTGAAAGTGGAGGTGTGTACCAGAGACAAGATCCTACAGTCTCAGAGATATGACTGACGTTTACAAAGAGAGTCCATGAGGTTTCCACAGGAGGTATATAATCTCTGAAATCTGGAAGATAAGAAAGTTACAGAAATCTTAGAAATTAATCCCAAACCAGCACTCTTTCAGTATGTGCTCAAATATCAGGCTATGGATAAACCATAAAAAAATACAGAGAAGAAATTATTAGAAGTAGTAGTTAGGGTTACACATATATGTCAAAGGCAAAAATTTGTAGGTTTATCTAACTGAGGATATTGTAACTATAAAACATGCAGTTTACCAGTCTACTTAGGACACTTTCAATGAGTAAGCAGTTTGTTGCCTTTTTTTTAAACTGGGAACATAAACATTTCCTCTGACAGTTGAGTCAAGAATTATGACTTTGAGATAAGCTAAACACAACTGTCTGAGAACTTGTTTTCACCAGAACAAATGTTCTGCTGTTCTGCTTTAAATATGGCATCAGGTATACACAGATTGTTACACAACTTGAGTTCACTTGAGATCATGCAGTACAGCTTGAAATGGACTGCTTTTGTTTGAGTTAAAATTATTTGAAACACTGGTGTCACATTCTGGGTACCAGGGGGTATATATGTTCTCTCTGTATGAATCTTCCTCAGGGAATTTAACACTATTTCATCTTATAAGCAAAATACACAGAGCACATAGGGAAGGGGTGCTTTTTTAAGCACTTGTTTAAGTTTTCACAATGAGGGAAAAGTATTTTTTTTTCAATTTTTTACTAGCAATTTACTTCATTTACATTTCAAATGCTATCCTAAAAGTCCTGTATACCACCACCACCCCCAACCGCTCCCCTAACCACCCTCTCCTACTTCTTGGCCCTGGCGTTCCCCTGTACTGGTGCATATAAAGTTTGCAAGGCTCTCTTCCCAATGATAGCTGACTAGCCCATCTTCTGCTACATATGCAGCTAGAGACATGAGCTCTGGGGGTACTGGTTAGTTCATATTGTTGTTCCACCTATAGGGTTGCAGGCCCCTTC
>NC_034590.1:65649704-65651928 GCF_900095145.1 Mus pahari
TTCTCTATCTTTGTTGGGTCTTTCAGTGGTTTAGGTATCAGAGTAATTGTGGCTTCATAGAATGAATTGGGTAGAGTACCTTCTGATTCTATTTTGTGGAANAGTTTGAGAAGAACTGGAATTAGGTCTTCTTTGAAGGTTTGATAGAACTCTGCACTAAACACAACTGGTCCTGGGCTTTTTTTGAATGGGAGACTATTAAGACTGCTTCTATTTCTTTAGGGGATATAGGACTGTTTAGGTCACTATTCTGATCCTGATTTAACTTTGGTACCTGGTATCTGTCTAGAATTTGTCCATTTTATCCAGTTTTTCTAGTTTTGTTGAGTATAGCCTTTTGTAGAAGGGTCTGATGGTGTTTTAGATTTCCTCAGGATCTGTTGTTATGTCTTTCTATTCATTTCTGATTTTGTTAACTAGGATGCTGTCCTTGTGCCCTCTAGTGAGTCTGGCTAAGGGTTTATCTATCTTGTTGATTTTCTCAAAGAACCAGATCCTGGTTTGGTTATTTCTCTGAATAGTTCTTTTTGTTTCCATTTGGTTGATTTTGCCCCTGAATTTGATTATTTCCTGCTGTCTGCTCCTCTTGGGTGAATTTGCTTTCTTTTGTTCTATAGCTTTTAGGTGTGCTGTCAAGATGCTAGTGTATGTTCTCTCTAGTTTCTTTTTGGAGGCACTCAGAGCTATGAGTTTTCCTCTCAGGAATGCTTTCCTTGTGTCCCATAAGTTTGGGTATGTTGTGGCTTCATTTTCATTAAACTCTAAAGTCTTTAAAATTTTTCTTCATTTCTTCCTTGACTAAGGTATCATTGAGGAGATTGTTTTTCAGTTTCCAAGTGAATGTTGACTTTGTATTATTTATGTTGTTATTGAAGATCAGTCTTAGTCCATGGTGTTCTGATAGGATGCATGGGACATTTCAATATCTTTGTATGTGTTGAGGCCTGTTTTGTGATTTATTATGTGGTCAGTTTTGGAGAAGGTGCCATAGGTGCTGAGAAGAAAGTATATCCTTTTGTTTTAGGATAAAATATTCTGTAGAAGTATGTTAAATCCATTTGTTTCATAACTTCTGTTAGTTTCACTATGTCTCTATTTTTTTTTTTTTCTGTTTCTAGGATCTGCCCATTGATGAGAGTGGGGTGTTGTCTCCCACTATTATTGTGTGAGGTGCAATGTATGCTTTGAGCTTTGCTAAAGTTTCTTTAATGAATGTGGTTGCCCTTGCATGTGGAGCATATATATTCAGAATTGAGAGTTCATCTTGGAAGATTTTACCTTATATGAGTATGAAGTGTCCCTCTTTGTCTTTTTTTGTAATCTTTGAGTTGGAAGTCGATTTTATTTGATATTAGAATGGCTACTCCAGCTTGTTTCTTTAGACTATTTGCTTTGAAAATTGTTTTCCAGCCTTTCACTCGTAGGTAGCATCTGTCTTTTTCCCTGAGATGATTTGCTGTAAGCAGCAAAATATTGTGTCGTGTTTGTATACCCAGTCTGTTAATCTGTGTCTTTTTATTGGGGAATTGAGTCCATTGATATTACGAGATATTAAGGAAAAGTAATTGTTGATTCCTTTTATTTTTGTTGTTAGAGTTGGCATCCTGTTCTTGTGGCTGTCTTCTTTTAGGTTTCTTGAAGAATTACCTTCTTGCTTTTTCTAGGGCATAGTTTCTGTCCTTGTATTGATGTTTTTCCTTTATTATCCTTCGAAGGGCTGGATTCGTCGAAAGATATTGTGTGAATTTGGTTTTGTCATGGAGTACTTTGGTTTCTCCATCTATGCTAATTGAGAATTTTGCTTAGTATAGTAGCCTGGGCTGGCATTTTTGTTCTTATCTGTGTAACATCTGTCCAGGATCTTCTGGCTTTCATAGTCTCTGGTGAGAAGTCTGGAGTAATTCTAATAGGTCTGCCTTTATATGTTACTTGACCTTTTTCTCTTACTGCTTTTAATATTCTGTCTTTATTTAGTGCATTAGTTGTTCTGATTATTATGTGTCGGGAGAAATTTGTTATCTGGTCCAGTCTATTTGGGGCTCTGTAGGCTTCTTGAATGTTTATGGCCATCTCTTTTTTTTAGGTACGGGAAGTTTTCTTCTATAATTTTGTTGAAGATATTTGCTGGCCCTTTAAGTTGATAATCTTCATTCTCATCTACTCCTATTATCCGTAGGTTTGGTCTTCTCATTGTGTCATGGGTTTCCTGGATGTTTTGAGTTAG
>NC_034590.1:65652337-65668757 GCF_900095145.1 Mus pahari
CCTGTTTTTTCCTGTATTTCCTTCTTAAAGTCCTCCATCCTCATCAGGAGAAGTGACTTTAGATCCATGCCTTGCTTTTCTGGTGTGATAGTATATCCAGGACTTGCTTTGGTGGGAGAGTTTTGTTCTGATGTTGCCATGTTACCTTGGTTTCTGTTGCTTCTGTTCTTATGCTTGCCTCCTGCCATCTGATTATCTCAAGTGCTCACTGCCCTCAATATATCTGATTGGATCCTGTCCTTCCTATAATCCCAGTTGATTCAGGACTCCTCAGAGTCCAGCTTTCTCTGATCCTTTGATTGTGGGCTCCTGTGAACCTGAGATTCTGGGTGTGTCAGAGTTCTTGGCAGTCAAGCTCCTCTGACACCTTGAAATAATGGTGTGACCCAGCTTCTGTTATCCTGGGATCTTGTTGTCCTAAGATCCTGGGCATGTTACTGTGCATGGAAGTGGTATCTCCTTTGAGGACCTTGGAGCAGTCTGGTCTGTTCGAAACCAAGGTAAACCAGAAGTGATCAAAAGGAACTTGAGCCTCTGGTCAGGAAGGGCTCTGGTGTCCTTGTTCCTACTGTCACAGGCCCATCACAATTGTATTGGAGCAGGTGTTGTGTTCCACTCACCAGTGATGCTAAGATCTCGTGGAGAGTCCTCTGGAGACTGTGGGTGTGTCTGCTGACTCCGCACTCTAGGAGACCTGGTGCTGGTGCAGACTGGAAGGAACGTTTGCCCCTGGTCAGGCTGGTTCTCTGCTTCCCTACTCCTGTCTCAGGTCCTGTGCATGATTGGATTGGATCATATGTTGTGATCCACTCACCAGTGATCCTAAGAGTGCATAGAGTCCTCTAGGGACCATGGGGGTATCCCCTGAATCCAAGCCCTATGTGGCACCAACGGGAAGCAAGGGAAAAGTATTATGAGACTCCTGAACTTGAACTTGTTCCTCTCACATTAATTTCACTAGAAAAAAAAAAAGGCACCTTCTTGTCCAAGTAAACAGAGCCACATACAAGGAACAGGGTTAAATGGAATGACTGGTGATATATGAATTTTTTGGCTTGGCTGAAGGTAGATACACATGAGGGCTGAATAGCATCTGTTCCTTGTTTTCTTTTGTTTGTGCTACATCAATATATGCTGCTAAGCTAGTGAATCATTAAATGAGAGATGTCTACAGTGGAAATTAATTTTATTGTTTTTTGACATTGTATATTTGTTCACACAGAAAATGTAATGCTTTTATATCTGGTCCTGCTGTCAGACGTTTTGAATTTACTTCAAATATGGTATAATATACTCAAAAACTTTTCAAAATGTATAGTAAAGATTCTTCTCTCACATAATATATCTCAACCACAGGTTCCAATCTTTACACTCCTTCTAGCCCATTCTCACCTCGTCTTTTCAAAAGCTCTATTTCTTCTCTGTATCTTTTTCAGAATAGAGCAGGCCTCCTCTAAAGATGACTGCCAAACAGGAGAAAACAAGATACAATAAGACAAGGTGAAAGCCCTCATATCAAGGCTGGAGCAGGGAGCCAGAGTCCTTTCCCATGTAACATAACTAGGATTGAAAATTATTCACTTATACATATACAGGAAAGAACGAAACATTAGAAGAAGAATGGCTAAGATCAAAAATTCAGGTGACAGCAGATGCTGGCAAGGTTGTTGAGGAAGTGGAACACTCCGCCATTGCTGGTGGGATTCCAAGCTGGTATAACTACTCTGAAAATCAGTTTGATGGGTCCTCAGAAAACTGGACATAAAGTCAAGAAGGAAAAATAGAAAAAATAGAGAATAGATAATTTTGTGTGGGAAATAAACCTGCATCTTTATCAGAAGTATCATGATTCTAGAACTAAGAAATAATTCCTCATCCTCATCCTTCTTTTGAGACCTTCATACCATGGCAATTATACAACCAGCCCACAGTATAGCAAGCATTCTCTAAGCAAACATTCTCACTTTTAGGGAAAAGTATTATGAATTTATTTTTATTTAATCTTTTTTATCCATCCAGATTTTATCACCCTCCCAGATCACCTGCTGACTGTTCTTGTCCCAAACCTCCTCTACCCATCTCCACAAAGATGTCCCCACCCTCTCTCATCCCACCAGACCTCCCCATTCTCTGGGGCCTCAAATCTCTTGAGGGATAGGTTTATCTTCTTTGATTGAGTCCAAAACCAGCAGTCCTCTGCTATATATGTGTTGGGAGCCTCATATCAGCTGGTGTATGCTGCCATGTTGGTGGTCCAGTGTCTGAGAGATCTTAGGGGTCCAGGTTAGTTGAGACTGCTGATCCTCCTACAGGGTCGCCATACTCCCCAGCTTTCTCCAGCTTTTCCCTAACTCAACATCAGGGATTAGCAGCTTCTGTCCAATTGTTGGGTGTAAGTATTTACATTTGACTCTTTCAAATGCTTGTTCGGTCATTCAGAGGGAAGTCATGATAGGCTCCTTTTTGTGAGCACACCATAGCCTCAGTAATAGAAATTTTATCTGAGCTTTTAGCTTAACAGTTAAGTAAAAACACTATCAGGGGTATTTTATGTCTGTGAATGTGTCATGTCTGTGACTGCCTGGCTTCTACCATTGCCTAGAAGTCCACTTTCATTTTGTTCTTTCTCTTATGTCTTGAAAGACTGTTCTGTGATGGTTCACCTTCATTGTCAACCTGATTGATCTTAGAATGACATAGGAGACTGATGTGTACGAGAAAACACATCTTTGCAGAGAGTTTGGGAAGATTTTCATAGGGTAAGAAATGCCATCAGTAGGTGTGTCATCATCCATGCACTTGGGATGCATACAAACTATGAGGAGAAAGGAAAGAGAGCTGGCAGATCCCTCTTTCTTGCCTCCTGTTTGTTATAATGTAAGCTGCCTCACCTCAACCTTTCTGCTATGATAGACATGTAACCATGAGCCAGGAAATTAAATATTTGTGCTACCATTCCAGGCACTGGTATCTCACACAGCGCAAAATGAGGGAAGAATGAGAAAACAGGGAGAGGACTGGAGTTGCCTATTTCATCTTATCATTCATGTTATGAATCATCTAGGCATGCCCTCATGAAATTTGTTAAGAACATTAGCTAATTGAAGACCTAGAATGTCAGCCAAGATACAATGACTTAAAATTGTGTAACATACAATCTCCTACATGAGCGAATTGCTTTGTTTTTAATTTCATTTTTTTTGTAAAACCCTTTTGATATGAAGCTTATGGTTTTACAAGATTCTTTCTGTTTACAGTCATACCCCCTTCACTTGAAATCAAACTATCTCCTCTGTACTTACTATATTTTCTCACTTTTCATGAAACAGGGACCCATAGGGATGAAGCTGGTTTCAGAAGTGTCACAGGATGAGTATGAGATGAGCCTGGAGTGTCATGTAATGCTAGAAATTAGGGGTGTGCTATTAAAAACCCAGGAGACATGTACCAAGAGAACAGGAAGTTACTTGATTGAATTTCTACTGCTCAAATCTAGTCCAATGGGATACTGGAAAATTAAGTACAACAATAAGCTATAGACCACTAAAAAATGGAATTATTTTGGTTACTTTAAATTATAAATAGGTTCAACTAACAAACCAATTTTGGGAGTGAAACAGGGGGCCTTTTAATGATTTTAAATTGTGAAGATTGTACTGATAAATGTTTAAGGAGTATACTAGTTGGCAAAGTAAGTTTTTCCATTATAATAGTTAAGATTAATTAAGAAAGAGTCACTGGATGAAAAACTAGGGGAAATTTGGATGACATGTAGGATATTGGGATACTTGATTAACATTTCTTCATACACATATACGTGCAAGTAGACACAAACACATATGTATGTATGTATGTATGCATGTTTGTGACTATATCTCCATGTGGACCAGCATGCCCATCTATTTATATGCATATACAGTATGTTTCTAATATCATATGTGGTTAGTCCATCAATTCTGTTATCTTTGCTACATCTGGATTTTTTGATAAGCACAACCTGGAATTGATTTCACTATCCAATCCCAATAAACAAGATCATTATATTTGACCAAGTTAATAGCTTCCAATTCTTTAGGTTCTTAATATCTTAAGTGATTATAATAAGAGTTTCCACCTCTTAGGAAAGTTATATATACTAAAATCAAGATGAAAATGGAGCCAAAAGTCTCTAGAAAGGGTATATAGATGCTGCTTGAGAAGTTGCTATGATTCTTTCCTACACTACGACAAGGTCCCTTTTGTTCTAGCAATCTAGTTCTTTCTTTTCATTCTGCATCATTCTCTCCAGGGTCTTTTACTTGTCCAGTGGCTGCTTGCCCTCACACTCCATGTTAATCCTAAGGCAAGCACCTCAGCCAGAGTTAGTGAGTTTTCAACAGCAACCACTGATATTACAAATGCTGGAATTCAAGAAGCTGGGGCAAGCCTTATTTTCTAGCAGTGAGGCTCAAAGTCTGAAATCATCTGAAAGGGGAAAAATGTTTGATTTGTATACCAAGACCCTGAACACAATATTAAGGTCCCTCAGCCTTGTTTGTAATGACTCAGGAACAGCCCTTTGCCACATACTTAGTGCTAAAAGAAATCAATTCCTCCACCCTGACTTGCTCTTGACACTGCCTTTAATCTGTGAGCTATGAAATGCTAAGAAATCTAGTGTGCTCTCCTCTCCCTCCATCTATGCGTGGCTGTCAGGCAAGTAGTCAACAGCCCTCTGTAACAGAAGTTAATTGGAAGGCACTCCTGTCTCCAGCTCCTTTGGTAATTATTGAAGTCACTCTCCTGGCAACACTTTTGCTTTAACACTGTTTGATAAAGAGACTCTCCCGCCTCATACAGTCATAGAAGAAAACAAAAGCAGCCATCCAAAGCATTCTCTGTTTGCTTGATAATCCCCAGAACTGCTTTAGGTGGATAAGTGAAATTTTTAGTTGTATTTAATTTAAATACATGTGAGAGAATAGTGTTAAGTCTCCTCTGTGTCAGGCCTTTGTGCCCTGTCCACGATTCAAAAAAGTATTCTGTTAGAAATGTCTTTTACAGATATTAGCAGCACTAATTCCAGGCTGTTTTGTACCATGTTTGATATGTTGTAAATAGCACCTATGAAGGGGAAAAGTCCAGTCCTCTTTTTATAGGGCCCTGTTTGAACTTTTAAATCCCTTGCCACAGGATTATGTAGCAGCAGATTCTCTCATCACACTGAACACCATTCTTCCCAGGACTCTGTAATTATGTCTATTCTAACAGGATGCATAAACTATACTTGTTAAGACAGTATTTTTGTGTACTGGCTGTTGAATAGTAATTGCTTAATAAGCTATGATTTTCTGCCCTTGCTCTTAATATATCTAACCAGTGTCTAATCACCTTTTGCCGTGATTCCTAGTCCTTTGCTTTGGAGTTTTGCCTTCGACATAGATTCTTTAGAATAAAGCCGTTATGTTTTTATTCCACTTGCTCTTTATGCCTCCTGTGTTTGTTTTCTATTTAACTGAAGAATAACACTTATATAGAAATTCAATGATTAAAACAATAATTTCTACTCTTGCTGCATTCTAAATCTGGTCTGAGTGTCACACTATGTTATCAAAAGAAGACTGAAAATATGCAAGAATATCAGCCATTAGGGAAATGCAAACTGAAACTATGCCATCAGTTGAATGACATGGTTTTTCACACTTCTTAGCTATTGTGAATGAGACACAATGATTATGATTGAGTGAGGGTCTGTGGAGTGGGATAGTGGATTGTTCAGGCATGTGAATATTATAAATTCCCAAGATTCATATACAACTAATTTTAAATTAGGATGTTGCAGTAATAAAGAATGGAGCTGTATGATAGCATTGTATCCTTATGGGGGACTTTTAGTAGAAATTTTTGTAATAACAGCTAGGTACACACTCTAAGGGGAAGAAAATGTTTGGGAGATCTATGTGATATTTTTCTCACTTTTGTGTGCAAATGATTTTCCTAAGCTCCATCTTTAAAATAATACTAAAGATACTGTTAATATCAACAAGGGATAGAATAGTGTGGTTATTTTATATTTTATGGTCCATGATTTTCACTGTGATAATGGTACTACGTACTGACAATTTAAAAATAATTCACTTACAAAAGTTAAATTTTATTACATTTGTGGTTTTGTGAAAATGACCTAACTTCCCTGAGCTTTGCTTTCCTCATTTATGGACTGAGGGTAAATATCTAATATCCTGTTTGTGGTGAATTTTAAATGAATCAATAAAAGAAAAGCATGAGAACAAAGTTAGATGTAGAAGGACATGGTTGTAAATTTAATTAATTTAATATTAATGAAATGTGTATGTACAGAACCCAATCCAGGTTTTTTAATCCTTATTATCTTATTTGTGTCTGTACCATGTGAGACTCAGATTTGTAAAGCTGCGAGTACTTAGGTTCAAGCTTTCACGGACATTAGTCTAGGAAAGTAGCCATTGCTTCTGTGTCTATGACTATGGGCAAGATACGCATTTCAACTAGACTTCCTTAAACATCTACTACTACTTCTTTCATTACTCAACACATATCAACTTTCAATAGAACCACCCCGGGGAATAAGACTGGAATACATAAATCTTAGTAGATTTTTTTCTATCCAAATGTAATGAATCTAATTTTTATAATGCTTTCCTGAAAGTTTATCCACTTAAAATTTATAAGAGGGGTGTGTATAGCCTAGCTCTTAATGTATACATACTTGCTTGTCAGAAAAGTACTCATGGACTGAATTGGCTTAATTAGGTGTCAAAATGCCAGGAATCAGGAAGCAAAACATTGTACAGTCTGATAGTGTGGTAATTAGTTAACTCTCATAAGCTAAAATGTCATGAGCTTACATTGCCTCATTGATGAATCCTTGATTTGTTATTATTGGATTAAATTTCTCTATAGTTTCATATACTAACCACATAAAATGATATCATCCTTCGTGAGGTAACCAAATTACAAAAGAAGTCACTAGATTTGTACTCACTGATAAGTAGATATTAGCCCAGAAACTTAGAATACCCAAGATAAAATTTGCAAAACACAAGAAAACCAAGAAGAAGGAAGACCAACGTGTGGATATTTCATTCCTCCTTAGAATAGGGAACAAAATAACCATGAAAGGATACAGAAACAATGTTTGGAGCTAAGATGAAAGGACGGGCTATCCAGAGACTACCCCACCCGGGGATCCATCCCATCATCAGCCACCAAACACAGACACTATTACATATGCCAGCAAGATTTTGCTGAAGGGACCATGATATAGCTGTCTCGTATGAGGCTATGACAGTGACTGGCAAATACAGAAGTGGATGCTCACAGTCATCTATAGGATGGAACACAGGGTCCCCAATGGAGGAGCTAGAGAAAGTACCCAAGTAGCTGAAGGGGTCTGCAACCCTCTAGGTGGAACAACAATATGAACTAACCAGTAGCCCCAGAGCTCATGTCTCTAGCTGCATATGTAGCAGAAGATGGCCTAGTCGGCCACCATCGGGAAGAGAGGCCCCTAGGTCTTGCAAACTTTATATGCCCCAGTACAGGGGAATGCCAGGGCCAAGAAGTGGGAGTGAATGGGTAGGGGAGCAGGGCAGGGGGAGCGTATAGGAAACTTTTGGGATAGTATTTGAAATGTAAATAAAGAAAACATCTAATAATTAAAAGAGATGGAAAAGAGTAAAATTTTTCTACTCTAACCTGGGTTAAGTTTAAGAATTTGTAGCACATTTGATAATTTGCTTCCTGTTCCTTTTGGAGAATTGTTAGATTGATGGTTTATTTGGTTCATTTTCTTAATTATTTTATTCTATTTAGCAATATTTAGCACTTCTTCTATGCCTAATAGAGACTCTAAGCACTGTGTGTGCAAAGAAACTAACGGATGTTTCATATATATAAATGATACATTCAGATCTTATGAATCTTTAAAGGTGTATAGAAAAACTAATATTAGTGTTCTATATGCTAAGAGACATAGGTACAGAGAATAGACTAGATGGTGGTTCCTCGTTATGGTGGGGTTGGCACTATTGATATTTAAGTATTTAGAATTTGAATTTTGGAATCTGAATTTATGTGTAATTGGGGCTAAATTCAAACATTTTTCTTGGTTATTTTGTAACTTAAGTTGAATCTCAACTTCTATGTGTGTGAAATCAGGTAAGTGATTCATTTCTTTTTGGTTCTATTCAGTAGTATGTATCAACAAGCTTCTCCTGGTACTTAGCTAGGAGGCTCTGATGAGAATGGCCGCAATGGTCTCATATGTTTGATTACTGGGTCATCAGTTGGTCAAACTGTTTAGAAAGGATTAGACCATGTGGCCTTGTTGGAGGAGGTGTGTCATTTGGAGACATTTAGTATGCTTCTGCCTCCTACCTGCACTTAGAAACAAGGACTCTCAGCTGTTCTGCACACCATGACTTCGCTCACTTATCACTGATTCTATCCCTTTGAAACCACAAGGGAAATTAAGTGCTTTTTGTAAAAAAAAAAAAAAAATAAGTTTCCTTGGCCATAGTGCTTTCACATCAATGGAAAAATAACCAATGTAGTATCACTGAGCATGTGTTTAAAAAAACAAACAATCAAAAAATGACTAGCTGTCTTTACCTCTCTCATTTGTGTCTAGTTCAGAGACTAGTAGGTTGCTTCTTTATCTGGCATCCTGGTCACAGATCCCTGACTGATTCTGTCATCGATCAGATGCTATGCAGACAGAGACAAGTCACACAGAGGGACAAGATATGGACATAATTACTGAAAATCAAAGCAGGAATCTTGGCTCACATTTCTAGTCTGAATATCATAATCCATATGTATCAATTTAAACATCTTATACTGGTCTGTCACTGAGAATTCTAGCCCTGACACAATTTGATTGCTTGACACTGATTGAGATCTCCTTCAGGCTCTGCAGAACTAGCTTGCTATGTGAAAAACAACAATCCATGGCACAAGCATTATGTTATTGGCAGATGATTCAAAAAGAAGACAAGGAAAGGAGCTCAAAAGGAAACAGGTAGACAGACTGGTCACACCCTAAAGAAATTGTGTATGGGGCAGGGCAATGGAAAGAACAAGACAGAGTGTTGAGATACTTCTGATACTCATGACATTTTCAAACATGTATATTATTGTATTATGGGCTGTTCTAAAATATACATCTTTGCTTCATTCAGGAAAAAAAGGAACAATTTCAAGCATTCTTCCCATAGAGCAAATGTCATTAAAAAAACAAAATCAACAAATGAAAACAAAACAAAACCAACAACACAAACCATAGTCTCAAATCAGGCAGTTAGTTCCTCTAGTGTGGTGGTGAGTTAAGGCTGAACTGGATATCAGAGTCCTCTCAATGTCATGAACCTGGCTTTGTAAGAGCCAGACCACCACAAATATTCCTTGGGACTGCTGAATGTAATTCTTTTTCATTAAATTATTCTTATTTCTGATTTAAAGCACTGTAAAGGAAATTTCCAGGTTTTGTTTGTCAAAGATTCTGAGTGATAAGTCTAGCTTGGTCCATAGAGTGGACCTGAATTAAAACAAACAAAAAACAAAACAACCACTAGGGATGATATATGCCCATGACCCAATTATTGTCCATTTATCGCTGAATCAAGTCCATATTCTTTACCATTACATATATAACTATATTCATATTACAGTCCCATGTAACAGGTATATGAGCACATGAGAATCACCCAACATTACCTTGAGCCTCTAGGAAGTTACGTTTCTTTTCTTTTTTCTTTTCTTTTCTTTTCTTTTCTTTTCTTTCTTTCTTTCTTTCTTTCTTTCTTTCTTTCTTTTGGTTATATATTTACATTTCAAATGTTGTCCTCCTTCCTGGTCTCCACTCTGCAAATCCCTCATCCCATACCCTCCCCTTTGCCTCTATGAGGGTGCACCTCCACCCCCACATACACTCCTGCCTTGTAGTTCTAGCATCCCCCTACACTGAGTCATCAAGCCTCTAAAGGACCAAGGGCCAGATAAGATGATCCTCTGCTACAAATGCAGCTGGAGCCATGGGTCCCTCCGTGTGCACTCTGGTTGTTGATTTAGTTCCTGAGAGCTCTGGGGAATCCAGTTAGTTGATACTGTTGTTCTTCCTATGTGGTTGCAAACCCCTTCAGCTCCTTCAGTCCTTCTCCTTGTTCTTCCATTGGGATACCAGGGCTCAGTTCAATGATTGGCTGTGAATATCTGTATCTGTATTAGTCAGGTGCTGGCAGAGCCTCTCAGGGGACATCTATACCAGGCTTCTGTCAGCAAGTACTTCTTGGCATCAACAAGAAGAGTACGGGTTTGGCTTCTGCAGATGGGATGGATCACTAGGTGGGGTGATCTCTGGATGGCCTTTCCTTCAGTCTCTACTCCATTTTCAGTACCTGTGTTTCTTTTAGATAGGAACAATTCTGGATTAAAATTTAAAATCCCTCAACTGGGGGGCATGCCTATCTACTGGATATGCTCTCTACAGAGTCTCATTTCCTTTGTTGAGTATTTCAGCTAATTCCATCCCTCTTGTGCCCTGGGAATCTCTCACTTCCCTGATACATGGAACTCTCTAGTGGCTCCCCCATAGACTCCCATACCCTACTGCTATATATTTCTATTCACTTTCCTGACCTTCTGGATTTCTCTTTTTCTTCCCATACCTGATCCAGCCCCCCTTCTCCCCCTTCCTCTCTCCATTGAAGGTCCCTCCTTCCCTCTACCTCCCATGATTATTTTGTGCCCTCTTTTAAGTAGGACTGAAGCATCTATACTTTTGTCTTTCTTCTTGTTAAGCTTCTTATGGTCTCTGAGTTGTATCATGGGTATTCTGTGCTTTGGAGCTAATATCCACTTACCAGGGAGTACATAGCATGTGTGTTCTTTTGTGACTGGTTAAACTTACTGAGGAAAGTATTTTCTAGTTCCACCCATTTGCCTGTGAGTTTCATGTAGTCATGGCTTTTAATAGCTGAGTAATACTCTATTATGTAAATGTACAACATTTTCTGTATACATTCCTCCATTGAGAGACAACTGGGTCATTTCCAACTTCTGGCTATTATAAATAAGGCTACTATGAGCATAGTGGAGCATGTGACCTTGTTCTATGATGGGGTATGTTTTGGTTCTATGCCAAGTAGTGATATAGCTGAGTCTTTAGGTAGAACTATGTCCAATTTTCTGAGGAACCAACACAGTTTTTCCAAAGTGGTTGTATCAGATCGCAATTTCACCAGCAGCGAAGGAGTGTTGCTCTCTCTCCATGTCCTCACCAGCATCTGCTGCTGTCATCTGAATTTTTGACCTTAGTCATTCTGATTGGTGTAAGGTGGAATCTCTGGGTCGTTTGGATTTGCATCAATGACTACTAAGGATGTTGAGAATTTTTTGGGTGTTTCTTGCCATGTGAGATTCATCAGTTGAGAATTCTTTGTTTAGCTCTGTATCCCATTTTTATATAGGGTTATTTAGTTCTCTGGAGTCTGTTTGAGTTCTTTGTATATTTTGGATATTAGCCCTGTATCAGATATTGGGTTGTGTCCCCAATCAGTAGGTTGCTGTTTTGTTCTATTGACAGTGTCCTTTGCCTTACAAAAGCTTTTCAATTTTATCATTTTATTATTTGTCAATTGTTGATCTTAGAGTCTGAGACACTACTGTTCTGTTCAGGAAAATTTCTCCTGTGCCTATGTGAGGCTCTTTCCCACTTTTTCTTCTCTTAGATTCAGCATATCTGGTTTTATGTGGAGGTTCTTGATCCACTTGGCCTTAAGCTTTGTACAAGGAGATCAAAATTTATCAATTTGCATTATTCTACATGGAGACTTCCAGTTAGACGAGTTCCATTTGTTGCAAATGTGTCCTCCCCCCCACCCCCCACTGTAAGGGTTTGGCCTCTTTATCAAAGATCAAGTGATCATACGTGTGTTGTGCTATTTCTGGGTCTTCAAATCTATTCTACTGATCTACTTGTCTGTCTTTATACCAATATGACGTAGTTTTTATCATTACTGTTCTGTAGTATAGCTTGAGGTCAGGGATGGTGATTCCCTCAGAAGTTCTTTTATTGTTGAGAATTATTGTCTATCCTGGGTTTTTTTATTCCAGGCTAAGTACAGAATTTCTTTTTTTTTTTTTTAATCTCTGTCAATAAATCACTAATAAATATAATTTTCAAAACTTTAGCACATCTTTTACCAGTGTCACTACCTGAACATTAATTGAACAAGGACTACACCAATAAATATGCTAAAATTCTTCAACCTTAGGACAAAGAACTATACACATTAAAGAAAGCTGAGAGCAGGGGAAATCATCTTCTTTATGGAAAATACAAGTTTCAGTTATACAATACCAAATTGTGAGTCCAGAGAACACACACACACACACACACACACACACACACACATATAACAATATACAGAATGAGCAGGTTATATTTATATTTCTAGGAATTCATGCACACGTGTGCACACACACACACACAATGTAAGAGAAAGTCAAGAAAAATAAGACATAAGCTTGTAAGAACAAGGAAAAGATACATGGGAGAGTCAGAAAGGAGGTAATAAAAGGATGGAAGTGATATAATTATAACCTCAAAAAATAGAGAAAATATATTACTTTGAAAAAATTGTTATTACCTTGAATCTTCCGTTGTTGCGAAAATGGTAAATCAAGCAGTCACAATAATTAAGGTGTATGTTATTCATACTCCAAAAGTTATAAAATAATGTTCATGGCAAGTTTAATTAACAAATAATAAATTATTGCACAGAATATAACAGACTTTCTTATTTATTCTAACAAATCCAGAATTTAAACCCACTAATGATTTGTTTGTCTTGACAGCCACTTTCTAGTATTGTATATGTATTGCTTGCATGTGGTGTAAGTGCAACAGATGTGTGTGCAGTGCTCACAAGGATCAGAAAAAAATGCATCTGGGTTTGATTCACTGGAACAGAAGTTACAGATGGATATGAGCCACCTTATTGGTGAGCAGAACCAATCCAGCTCCTCTGAAGAGCACTATGTTCTCCTAAATTCTAAGCCTTCTATGCCCTCCATAGTGGCTGTTCTCATAAACAATGTAGAACAAACCATATGTCACCTCTGTGACACAAAGCCATTATGACTTACCTACATAAACAAATAAAAAAAAAAATAATGGAGAGGTATCTCAGTAGCTTACTCAGAAAATGATGTATAATACTCACAAGAAATTGAGTTAGGTCCTAATTCTCATATCCTAAGCCAGGGATGCCAGTGTCTGTCTATAAGCTCAGCATTGGCAGAAAACAAGATGTAAAGACAGTTGGATTCTGGAGCCAGCAGGCCAGGTAATGTCAACATGTCTTTGCGCTCCAGGTTCAGTGAGAGACTTTGAATAAAAAAATAAGGCAGAGAGTGAGTGAATGAGGGAGTGTGTGAGTGAGTGAGTGAGTAAGTGAATGAGACAGTCAATATTTGAGACTCTGATCTCTATGTGCACGTACACCAAAGCAAAGGCACCCTTCCAATACCATGCCCCCACAGCTCCCACAGCCAAAGACATTCAAAAACTTCCTGGATTTAAAGTTAAGAGTTCAGCTTGCTCTTCCCTGTGCCATTGTATTCTTCTGATAAAAGAAACACTTTTCACTTAGTCTGCTTTTCCTGAATCACTTCAATGTGTGAAATGTATGCCACATTATGACCTAAAACTTCATGAAGCCACAACAAAGCTAATTCTAGTGGTTCCTAACATACACATCATCTGAGCAAAGCCAATAATTCAATGTTTTTATATGACCCAATTCATCTTAAGCAAACCGAATGAGAAGGAATAAGTCCAGCCAAAGTAAAGCTCTATGAGTTTTCCATTTGCTTACTAACAACATCCACACTCAATTCAAATTGACAATTGATATATCTATTTAAATTATTATGGAAAGATAAATTAACTGGCATTTTAGGACTGAAAATCTTTTGGCTTCTATAGTCTGATTTCAAGGTTTGAAAACACGCTTTGTCAGACACGTTATGCACATTAAAATTTAATGGTAGCATTAATGCCTATAATACTTCACATTTTACTCTTGTTACTGTAGGATATGATGCATATGTATATTTAGAAATATTTGTAATCTAATTCAATTACAGGAACTAAACAGAAATTGTGTTTTCCCGTGACCATTTGTTCTAACCCAAGTCTCGGATGCAGACTTTTTAAATGTTATATTTGTTTTTCAATATTGTGAATAAATGTGCACTTAAAACAGCTTCTCTCTCCACACCACAATGGTCACAGTTAGTTAAATATTTAATGCCCCCAAGCACAAGGAGGGCCTGCAATAAGCATGAACTGTACTGTAAAACTCCGGTAATGGGTTTAGATCCCTGGGGTCGCCACTGTTCCACACTGATAGAGTAAATGGTGGGAAAGTCTCATCAAGATGCAAGTTTCAGTAGCAATCAGCCCTGCCATATCTGCTGACAAGATTAATTATAGATCTCTGGACCTGATGCGTTTTCTTAATATATTGCACCACTTTAGAAATTGATATCTAAGCTAAAATGTTAGGTGTAGCTTTGTATAATTCTGTGTAATTCTCCTTTCCAAAGTGACTCTTCCCTGCATATTTTACGTTTTGATAACTTACTGAGGCTCTACTAAAAGCTTCCATTACTGATTTGCTGTTATTCATTACAGCTGTCTGTAGAAATTAGGATAATATTTGCAACAGTAGCAAAATGCTGAAGGTGACCAGAGCCCTGTGAGTGTGTGTCTGTGTGTGTGTGTGTGTGTGTGTGTGTGTGTTCAGCTATTATTTTTTCTCTCAGGGACATATCCAAATAAAAGAAAATGGAGTAAAACAGCTAAAATGTTTACCTAGGCATTTTGACCTAAGAATAATTATAAAGTTTTAAAGAAGACATATATGCTTTCTTCTTTAGATACAGAATTACAGAGGCAGGATTACAATTTTGAGGTACAGTGCTGACCTAGCTTGTGTAAGACTCCAAGTTCAATTCTTCACATCGAAAAACAGGCAGAATTATGACTTTTTATGAGAGCCAATATAATACTTTCATAAAATATAATATCTTGAAGAGGCCTAAAGCAAAAGTTTTTATTTAGGCACATACATGATGATTTGAATATATTAGTGTATGTTAACTGCTAAAATGAAGTAGTTCCCTGAGAAATGTCTCCCATAGGTGCCAGTGTTAGAATATTGATCCCAGATGGTAGCATTGTTAGGAGAGAAGTTATTTAGCCTATGGGACTGGGAGCATTGCAGGTGGAAGTAGATCACCAGGAATACCCTTTGACTTTATACTCCATCCTCATTTACCCTTCTTTCTCTTAACTTTCATTTTGCTGCGGAGATGTGAAATCACAGCATCCTAGTTGTGCTGCTGTGCCTGGCAGTTTTTCCTGCCACTGTGGAACAACAACCCAAAATAAATGATTTTTGTATAAGTCACTTTTGGTCACAGTATTTTATTAACACCAACAGGAAAATAGCAAACACAACATATAAAAATAAATGTGGACGTTATTATTTACTAATGGAGTGAGGTAATTGAAATTTTTAATCTTTAATTTCTTTGTTATGAAATAGAAAACAAAATATAAAATTGGGGATTTGTTTTGAGGATTCTGTCATATTTTATATGTAATGTTATTGTTATAATATTTGGTCCTACTTGGCCACCAATTATCAGTTAAAATATAAAATGCAACTCCATACAATAAAAGTGATCTGCCCAGTTCTCTTCAGTTTTCTCAATCTTCTTTAGTATGAATTCATTATGTAAAAATCTTAAGTCTTCGCAAATCCTAATCCTCAAACTTTTTGTTTCACAATCATCCCTCATGGCGATGAATGTGTAGGATGACATTTACAGATACACTGCATTTAATATTTTTTTATGAAAAAACTCCTAAACTCAGGTAGATTCTTTTCTTATGATCTCTTATAGGTAGCATAGTTATTATAGTATCCATCTAATTTTTTGATCATTTTCATTAATACTTTTTCCTTACATTCTGATTTTCCATTCTGTTGCATTTAATAATACCATCTCTCTTCCCTGAAGGCTTCATGTCTCTAATTCTGTATAGTCATGACAAGTACCATGATGGTGAAGATGATGTTGAAGAAGATAGAATAAGAATAAGAATAGACATAAGAAGAAGAGGAGGAGAAGGAGGAGAAAGCAGAAGCAGAAGAAGGAAGAAGAAGATAGAAGAAAGTAGAAGAAGAGGAGGTTGATGAGGAAGGTGAGGAGGAGGAAGAAGAAGAAGAAAAAGAAGAAGAAGAAGAAGAAGAAGAAGAAGAAGAAGAAGAAGAAGAAGAAGAAGAAGAAGAAGAAGAAGAAGAAGAAGAAGAAGAGGAGGAGGAGG
>NC_034590.1:65669022-65706624 GCF_900095145.1 Mus pahari
GAGGAAGAAGAAGAAGAAGAAGAAGAAGAAGAAGAAGAAGAAGAAGAAGAAGAAGAAGAAGAAGAAGAAGAAGAAGAAGAAGAAGAAGAAGAGAGATATTGAAAAGAAAATGTCCATCCATAACTCAGGGTAGAGAGAGCCTGAGTGCTTTGACTTTTACCCAGAAATCAGATCAAGTTGAAGGTTGTAAGAAAAAAAAATAGAGTAAATGAATAATCTAAGGAGAAACAAGTAGATAGAATCCGAGGCACTGGAAACATGACACAGAAGTTAAGAGCACTTGATAATCAGTCATGAGAGATGGAGTTTCAATCACAGTATCCACTTTAGATGCCACACAACTATTTCTTCAGCTAGAAATAATCTGTTGTTCTCCCTCTCCCTCTCCCTTCCCCCTCCCCCTCCTCTCTCTCATCCATGTTTAAGGTATAAAAAAAAAAAAAGAATGGAGGTTGTCTGTACATAGAAGGGAGGAGGCTGGAGACAACAGACCAATGGTTAGATTCTTATTTGGAAATGTTCTAGCTTATTATATTTGTTTAATTTGAAAAGAGCACCCTTACAGAATCAATCTGAATTTCATCAGCTTAATCAAAATCGTTTTAATCACCACCATCATTATCTGTTGAAAATGTGTGCATAGTTTCACTTTCAATAAAAAAGATTCTTGCTAGCATAAGTATGTCATGTTTTCACTGTTTCTGTAATAATTTAACAGAAATGGGTGCCTTTATTAATATTATTACTTTTATTTTTTGCCATCTAGTCATTGCCTCCCTCCTGGTCTTCCATCCCACAGTTCCTCATCCCATTCCTCTTTCTCCCTGTCTCCAATAGGATGATCAGGGAGGTTCCAAGGCCTGACACTATTACTTACAGAAAAGAGCATAGCATAGCTGTCCTCTGAGAGGCCAAACAAGAAATGGTTGTATCAGCTCTTGAGTGTCTTAGTATAATGAAGGTCTTGATAAGACCAATCAGTTCTTAGCAAGGCTTCATTTCTAAGGAAGCCTTGGGGGAATTAATCATTTCTGTGTCTTTTCTAGAGTCTAGAGGCTGCTCATTTTAGCCACAGTTTCTTTCTTTTTCCTTAAACTTGCAACATGGCATTTTCCAATTTCTTCTGGACACTTTGACTCTTAACTCCATCTTTACATTAAATAGATCTTTGTAACACATTTTTTTCACTTGCCCAGATAATCTTGACAATAGCCCTCTCCTCTATGTCAACATATTTAACATATTCACATTTTCCAAGCTCTTCTGTGATTTTTTATTGGTTATTTTGTTTATTTACATTTCAAAGGTTTTCCCCCTCCCCAGTTTCCTCTTCACAAGTCCCCATCTCATCTTCCTTCCCCCTGCTTCTATGAGGATGCTCACCTACCTGCCCACCCAGTCCTGCCTCAGTGCCCTAACATTCCCCTACTCTGGGAGTTTCCACAGGACCAAGGGTCTCCTCTCCCAGTGATGCCCCCTAAAGCAATCCTCCACTACATATCCAGCTAGAGCCATGGGTACCCCCATGTGTACTCTTTGGTTGGTGATTTAGTCCCTGGGAGTTTTGAGGGGTTTTGTTAGGGGTCTGGTTGGTTGATTTGGTTGTTCTTCCTATGGGATTGCAAAACCTTTCAGCTCTCACAGTCCTTGCAACTAACTTCAACATTGGGGTCCCTGCACTCAGTCCAATGTTAGGCTGTGTGTATCCACATCTGTATTGGTCAGGCTCTGGCATTTCCTTTGAAGTGAGGAATTCTGGGTTAATATGTTTGAAGTTGGGGGGCATCCCTCAACTGGGGGCCGTGCCAATCCACTGGATATTGTATTTACAGGCTCTCTCTCTCTCTCCTTTGTTGGTTATTTCAACTAATGTCTCCCTTTTGGGCCCTGGAAACCTGTTGGGTCCCTGGCATCTGGGACTTTCTAGAGGCTACCTCCAGTTCCCCCTCCCCTCACTGCTACAAACCTACTTTCAAATTCCTGACACTCTGTACTTCTACCACAACTCCTCCCATATCTAAAATCCCTCTCTTCTTTCCCTCCAGGATCCCCTCTAATTCCCAGAGATATTTTCTTCCCCCTTCTGAGTAGGACTGTAGCAGTCACACTTTGGTGTGATCTTCCTTCTTCTTTCTTCTTGTCAGTTGTATCTTGGATATTCCAAGGTTCTTTTTGACTAATATCCAATTACCAGTGAGTACATACCATGTATGTGTTCTGTTACTGGTTACCTCACTCAGAATGGGGAATATTATGTTCATAGGTTCCAGGGACTGGCACACATACATGGATGGGAAGAAAGGTCACTTTCATTTGGCCTCACCCATTGGGATCAATGTATTTAAGACAGTATAGATAATGCCATCAGGCTACTTGTTATGTCTCTCTGTCTTTGTGTCTCTCTCACCTTTTACCTTCTTTTAAACAGTGTCTGATTTATAGTCACTCTGTGTATCAAGAAAACTGGACCTGGAGTATTTAGGCTTTTTGGCTCTCACCTGATCACAACAATATTTGGATTACTAATCCCTGCTGTCCCATCCACCTTTCCCTGAGTTCTGAGGACCTGAAATCAGGGCTTTACACTTTCAAACAAGCACTTTCCCCACTGGTGCATGCACCATATACCAGCACCCACTCTGGCATTTGTTTTTAAAATGTTCTATGAGATCCTTCATGTTTTCTGAAATCTTCTCCAAGCTCTTCCCAGATTTCATGGTGTACTCAATTTAAAAGGCCTTCATTTGTGAAAGTCTTTATTGATGTTTTGTCTACATGCATGTCTGTGTACAACATACCTGAACTGGTGGAAAAGGGTATAAAATCCTCTTAAATTAGAGGTACAGACAGTGTGAGACATCAAGTGGCTGTTGGGGGGAATATATGCCTCTGGAAGAGTACCTAGTGTTCTTAACCATGGAACCATTTTCCCAGCCACTGGAAACCCCTTCTTAATCTGTATACTAGTTGTTGTGGAGAGTGTAATTGCCCTCACTGTGTCAATCCCACCTGAATTTTACCAGTTTCACAAAGATGCAAGTCACCATATCGCTGGTGACTTGATTTTACATCACTGAATATTTGGAAAATTGTAGAAATGACTATCTCTTTCATAGTTACCTTATTTCCATTTCTCATTCTTGTATTCTTCCCTTTTATAGTACACTGTTATCTCCCAAGTTTTTGCTCCCTTTATGAAAAACAATATGGCCAGATAATTTTAATTATAAAAATTGAAAAATTATACTGAGATACATAAGAGAGAAGAATTTCTATATTGAGATCTACAAAAACCAGCTATAGGTGCCACAATTACGTTTTTATCCAATTATAAACATAATGTATAATTAATATTAAATGAAAACTATTATAAATAATTTAATGATCTTGCTTAACTTCTTAGTTGTGTGCATCCATATACAAACACCTTAGTGTAGCTTAGTTTTGGCATTTTTCACTTGCTAATTCCATTAAATACTCACTCTGTAGCAGAAACTCTTGCTAATTCATTGTTTCATATTTTATTGATCTCTAGCCACTATAGCTTTGGATTGGCTTTTGTAAAATTGATTTCCTTGGCCCAAACCATGAGTAATGTTCAAGATACTTTGATATCAGTAGAATGCTTAGATGCATTGAAAATTACCACTACCCCACTTCAAGTTGCTATTCAAATAGAAGTGTTAAAATATAATATTTTGAGATGGAAACAAAACTTTGTTCATAAGTTTCTTAAAGTCCAACACAACTCATTAAGCTCACAGTCATTTTAGGGAATATTTCAATGTGCAATGTATATTCTCTTTGACAACCAGAGTTAGAACATGCCAAGAGTACAATCATTCTTATTTCCATAACATTTTAGTTCGATAATAAATAATAAGCAAATAAATCCAACAATTGTGTGAAGAATTGAATGCATATACACTACTCAAAATTTTTAGCAAAAGTACCAGCCTCTCCCATTGTAATATTTACCACATTACCACATGCCAGGTAGTCCTCTAAACACCTGAGTAAATGAGGAGGCCAGGGTGGGAGTATGGAGTGTCCTTTCCTATCATTTTCTACCTTATTCATTTGAGCTGGGGTCTTTCCCTGAACCTGGAAACAGGTTGGCTGCCAGCAAGTGACCTGATATCCCACACCACTACCAATGAGCTGTGATCACATGTATCTTCTCACCAGACATTTTATATGGATTCTGGGATCAAAACTCAACTCTGCATGCTTTCCTGGCAGACATTCTTTCCACTGAGCTATCTCTTCAGCCTTTCCAACATACTCACAAGGTCAAAACTCAGGGGATGAAACCTACTTCCCAAACACATAGGTCGCCATTCTGTTGTTCTTTTTCGTTATTTTAATTCCATGATGTCTACAGAGTCTAAATTACCTTTCAGTCTAATTTATTAGACTATATTGCACTAATTAGAATTGGACTATTAGAATGTATTTGGGTTAATATACTAGAATATAAACTTGAAAACATAATGTATGTTTTAATTAATGTTTTCCTGCTCAAGTGTGCGAATTTCAGAACGTATAATAGAAAATGGGTTCAATGACAGTTTGAGGGTTGAAATTATTGTTTTGTAAGAATCATTTAATGGTGAGGAATTAGTGTAGGAGATACAGAGAGTAGGAGCACTGAACCCAATTAGACACAGGAGCAAAGAAAGCTGTGATAGTTGAATTGTACCGAATGCCTAGATTCTTTTCTGATTGATCAGGTAAGCTGTGAATGAATTCAGAAGAGAGGAAGCTACACTTTGAATTTTGATATTAATTTCTAATAAAATGCAAGCCCCAAATCAAAATTGGGCACATTCACAAACATTTTTTTTAGTATGGACATTTGCAAACAATCGAATAGCAAAAAGTTCATTTAATTAATACTTTATCCTATAGCCACATGGTTTTTTTTTTAATGAGCTTATCAAATGCTGGTATGAAAGTTCTTCTTTGATGGATGTGAACAGAGAAGGATACTGTACTTGTCCTTGTCACCATTAAGATATAGCAAATCCCCTTGTGTTGTAGGCACACACCACTTTAAAATAGCAACTATGATAGCCACTGGGGATACATGACAAAACATCATCAAGTCATGTACTTACAATATCTAGTGGAAGTTATTGGAGGAGTAAGAAAATATTAGTATCATCTGCTTGTACCAAACTGATAAGAAAACCCTAAGGTAACCTTCAGGTTGTCTTTCCTGATTGACAGATTCTAAGATAGAACAGAGTGATTTTACCTCAAGTGAGCTTCCAGCACCTCATTCTTACTTTAGGCATTTTATGGCATATTTAGGGTTAAGCAATATTAATTTTTTAAAAGTGTTTACCTTCTAGGCAGTTTCAGGTGTGCAAATTTTCTAAAACCCTTAGCTATTTGATAGTTGCCTTTCTGTTCTGGGGCCAGGTGGCAGGCTGTTACAGCACAGGAAGTCTTGAAGGACACTTTCATTGAATGTCTTGGTATCTGGGATGATAGAGCCTCACTTGCCACCTCCACAGTTTCAGTTTCAATAAATGTAAAAGTACTGGCAACTTACCAACATAAGGCAAGTCGTTCTAATGTAAAGGAGAAAAATTCTCATTTGAATACAGATTTTGACTATGTTAAATGATTAAGATCTGCATCCTTAAGCATCATAGCTATAATATCCAACCATATATAACAAGTGCCATATGCACATATAATTTGTGTGTATGCGTAATAATAAACATGCATTTTTATGAGCATGTTTCATAAGACGTGTGTACATAATAAAATTTACTATGTTCTCCATAGGCAAGCTGTGCTCTAGAAATATAGTTTAAGGTTCATAAGAGGCTATTTCTACAGCCTCTCCATAAACTGAATTTCTGTGAAACTGTATTTTATACTCCATTCAAATTTCATCTTTTTTTATATCTCCCATTCTAAAATGATTTTCAGATATAGTAGAAATATTTACTTATTATAGAGTAATTAATAACATTTCACATATTTTCTTTTCAAACGTATTGATAAATTAGTCACCAAGAGAAAAGATTAAATCTCCTCTTGCATTTCATTTAGCATCTATTTATTTCAAAACTATAGTTTGCTAATGAACTGGATTTCTCTTGTGCTTCTTGAGTCAGCATGAAATGTCAGGATATACAGATACTCAGGAAATGCTGTTGATTGACTGAAAAACATCCTATTATGGAACCACCATTATTAAGGTTTGCAGGTTTCTTTCCCTAATTTCAAAATGTCTTTTTCATTTCAGATCACTCCAGGTAGCAGTCTCACAACATCAATCTATTGATTTTCACTGTATGGGGTGAAGAAGAAACCACCAAGTCAGGTACGACTTTCAGGCTCAAAAATTATCCACTTGAAATTAAACATATATAATGCACTACAGACTGAAACTTTTAAAATCCTCTTACAATGGAGCTTGAAGCAATTGGTTTTGGAAATTGCTAGAAGAAATCTTTATTATTTTTTTTTCTCGAATGCACAATCACTGTTGTAGAAAAGAAACCATACAAGCACTTGTTAAGACTTCTACATTGTATTGTACCCCACCTAATAATTAGCCTCTCAGAATATATTCTGCCTAAATGTCCCTAGCCACATTTCCAAAGTAATCTGATGCCCATTGTTCTTCCTTTTGATATGCACTGGTAGTCCACAGTATCTTCTTATTCTAATCAGTATTTCAATGCCTGTTGAAATGTCTGTTTAAATGAAAGTAGCAGTGATTAGTGGCACAGATGTTTCCCTGAAATTAAAATTGTATGGGTTAAAACCACAAATTAAGCCAAGTACAGTCTTTGCATGCATATTCATGGTTTTTTGGGTGGGGGATGGGTGGTGGGGCAAACATTACTGTCAAGTGAATATGCTACAGCCTAAAGTTGTGAAACTCTGACTGGGAAAAGAGGGGACATCTGAAAATAGGTCAGCATCAACTCTGAAGAATGGTTATACAATTTTAATGTGTTGGAAAAATAAAGTATCACTTCCCTTCACTCGTGATCCTTGGAGAGACCTGGGAAAGAGAAATAGGACAATCAGAATTGTATGCCAATTGAAAAACTGAAGAAAGAGTTTTAAAAGCTCATGAAGGAATCATCATTACTTATTGATATATTAATATTATGTGGTATTTATCTGCTATTGACCTAAAGTGCTATAAATATCAGCATATAACATTTAGTTGCCAAATGGAACTATTTATAATCACTCAACAATGACATATTGGGTATATTTGCTTCTTATTTGTGTTCACACTTTAGTGTTATCCATTAAGGTTTTAGTATTTGACAATGAGCAAAGGTTAAGGTAATTGTATCAGTGAACTGATAATAATTTCCTAGTTAAGGAAGTCAATATGCATTTGGTGATTTTTTTTCTTCTAGTATTTTTCTTTTTATTTGAATTTTACAAGCCATCGTAATATGAAGATAAGAATCTGTGAATTAGATAGATTCCTCTAACGACTTCCACATGTAAGAAACTAGTATTTAGGTCTCCTGAGACCCTAGGCCATGCTGTAATATACTCACCTGAGGCTTTATTTTCACAGACTTATGAGAGTGCCCTCTTGTGTTAATATTCCTGATTAAGAGGTTTTCCTTGCTCTTAGTTGAGAAGAAAATCCCTCAGTGTTTTGTGACACCAGTCCTATTCCATATCCTATATCTCTCTATACTGACCCTGGTAGTGACTACTATTTTTGATCATAGTAATTAAATTATGGCTCCATTTACTTTCATTTGGATTGCTGAAAGTTTTAAAGCAAATTCTCAATGAGGAAATGTAGAAACAAATAAACAGGTTAAATTTTCTCAATAAGTATATCACTATTTTCATCTCTATGGGAAAACTATACCCCATCCTTTCTATTAACTAGACAAAATTACTTGTGCTATGGGTACGTCAGGGTTTTTCCTATAGACAGTTACTACCTTTGTTAAATTAGTTAATTAATTTGGTGAGATAAATTAAATAGATGCATGATAGATAGATAGATAGAGAGATAGACCTAAGCATAAGGATTAAAGAAAAGAAAGATAGTCTAAGAAAGTTGCACCTAAAAACATGAATGAGGGATTTTAAAACAGGATTTCATCCTTCTTCATTTTAGTACAACCATGTTTGCTAACTCCCTGATCACATGGTTCTTTTTATGATCCCAGGAAATCACAAACTTAGAGAAAGACTTAAAGCAAAGTCCTTTCCAATCTTCCTGACCACGACTCATCAGTACATTAAATTTTTCTTTGATGCAAGTTATACATTAGTAGGTTGAGAATTTATCTTTTCTAAAGGACTTCACTTTCTAAGGATTTGGCTAAATAAAACATTCCAAGATCTAGCACTATCATTACTATGGTCACACAAAGCAAATGCCCCCAATATTACCCATATTCTGCAATTTCGTAGATTATTAATGAGAAGTAACCAAAAGTAATACTTGCTTCCTTGTTACTTTTTGCAAAATACGTTAAGTTCAAAAATACATCAGATATCTTAACAAAATATCAGTATCTTAACAAGCTATGGTAAAGCATTTTCACCAGCGCCCCTAGTGTTCATAGAGTGGAGTTTAAAGTTGATTTTATTTCTTCTGATTTCCAAGATGTCATTATAATGTATGAAAGAGTTGTATCTGTAGAGCTAACCTGCATGAAATTGTACGCATTGAACTTGAATATTAATTCTACAATGAACAATCATCCTTGAGTTTGCTCTGCATGCCTTTTTAAATGAACTTTTAAGAAAAAAAATACAAGGAGCCATCAGCATCTCTAAATTTTTAAAAGACAGGAGTAGACACCAATACAGTAGTACCATTCCCAAGAACGTACATCGACTGTCTTAGTGAGGGTTTCTATTCCTGCACAAACATCACGACCAAGAAGCAAGTAGGGGAGGAAAGGGTTTATTCAGCTTACATTTCCATACTGCTGTTGATCACCAAAGTATGCAGGACTGGAACTCAAGCAGGTCAGNAAGCAGGAGCTGATGCAGANGCCATGGAGGGATGTTCTTTACTGGCTTGCTTCCCCTGGCTTTCTCAGTCCACTCTCTTNTAGAANCCAAGACTACCAGCCCAGAGATGGCACCACCCACAAGGGGCCCTTCCCCCTTGATCACTAATTGAGAAAATGCCCCACAGCTGGATCTCATGGGGGCACTTCCCCAACTGAAGCTCCTTTCTCTATGATAACTCCAGCTGTGTCAACTTGACACAAAACTAGCCAGTACACCTACAGAACAGGGTGATATGCAGTACTTGATTGTATGGACTTTTGCAAAGAATGAGTTAAGAATTTGTAACAGTGCTTATGACTTACTTTCCCTTTTCTGAGTATCAGTTTTTTCACAGTTTCACATGAGTTACATCAATAGTGCTCAAAATGTGCTCTCTCCCAGCCAGCAGCACCAGCATAATTACCTGTTGGAAACAGAAAATTTTAGGTCTTCTCCATGTACAGAGAACCCAAGTACCTGATGACGGGTGTTAGCAGTGCACATTTCATAAGAACTTCAGATGATTCTACTTGCTGATTTTCAAAATCTTCTTATGACAGAGACATTCCCTTGGCATAGATTTCTATCCAAATGATTCAGTAGCATATGGTGAAACATGGGTTTGAACTCAAAAACTTGAAGATCAAAAACAAGCTATCAAAATTATTTGGAGGAAACTAACTCATCATACCCATCCGTTTCTAATAGCCATATGCACATGCATATACCAGCAACACTAAGTAAACTTGGTGACTTTCGAAGAGAAATCTGTGAGGCTAGGAAGGAAGGTGGTGGGAAGAATATAGAAAGGACAGAGAAAAGGAGGTGTGGGTGGATTTGATGAAAATATAGTGCATTTCTTAGGGTTTCCATGACTATTAAGTGACACAGTGGCTAGAAAACTCTTATAATGACAAACATTAAATTGGGGCTGATTTAGAGGTTCAGAGCTTTAGTTCATCATCATGGCAGGAAGCATGGTGATGAGCAGATAGGCATGGTGCTGGAGAAGAAACCAAGAGTTGCACATATGGGTTGTCAGACAGTAGGAGAGAGAGTGAGACACTGGGCCTGACTTGAGTTTATGGAACCTCAAATCCTGTCCACCATGTCATACTTCATCCAACAAAGTAACAGCTCGTCCCACATGGTCACTAGTCTTAATCCTTTTAAATAATGCCACTCCCTATGAGCCCTTAGGGCCCATTTGCATTCACATGACCACCGTGCATTAATATGCATTCTCAAACAATATATTGTTGACATTTCTTTGGAAAACAAGTTTGAATATGAAATAATCTTTCTGACCAATGAGCAAAACCCACTCTAAGTATTTGTACAATTCTTTGGAGAAAAGCACTGGCAGGAAACATTACAACTAAATTTTGCTGATCATTTACCATATGAAAAGCACTCGGGTGTCAATTAGTTATTGTATTTAATCAAATAGCAATGTCCAAGGACTCTTTATTATCTCAACCTTACTAGTGGAAAGAGTTAGCCAAGAGAGACTACATACTAGTCTAAAATATTTACCAGGAAATCACAGGTCTAGGATTTGACTTGGAGGACTTTGGTGGCAAATGTCTTTTAATTGTGTATTAAAGCCAGGTCTCATATATTCCTGGATAGAATGTCCACAGCAGCTCTATGGGAAAAATAATGTACCTCCTTTCTATTTCCTTTGTGGAGTTCTTCTATCTTGGTTATTTTAGGGAAATAATACATATTTATCATGACAATGCACAAGGACAGTGAGATGAAACTCTGAAATGAGTATTTGTTCTTGACTCTTTTCAATGTGCTTATAATACCATTCTATATGTTTGTTTAATGGTGATAGACTAATAATTACAAATTTGTGTTTATGTTTATTTGTGTATACTTGGGTTTCTCACTCCATAAATAAATACAGTTTCAGAGTGTCCTAGTTGGTTGGAGTTAAACAAAGACTAAAATCTAAATCTTCACTTTACTATGTAAATAAAGTCATGCATTATATAAATGCAATTACAAGTGAAAGTAAAAGTATGTAAACCTTTGAGCTGTAATATGGTGAATTATGGGAGCTTGTAATTATACACCACAGTCTCTAAGTCTTCAGCATTTGGAAAGAAGGTAAGTGATTTCTATGTTTTGATAATACAATGAATTTTTTAATGTGTTCTATAAAAGATGTGATGGCTGGGTTTTTGTATTAGGGAGATGCAGGATGGAAAGAATTCTTGAGCCTGAAAATGTTCTTATCATAATAGTATCTCTGTTACAGAATACTTAAGATTACAAGTCAATTATAAGTCACGTTGATCTTTCCAAGGAACAGAAAGGATACATTCCCCTTACCCACTCCATATTATAGCGTATTTCTTATAAACCTATCAGCTACATGGTCTAGTATCTTATATAGTTCAGGATTTGGGGAATTGATTGGACAGTTTATAAGAGTAGCTGCTAGATTATAACAATGCAAAGAGATAAGTGTACAAAGTTGAACAGGCAGGAGCTGTGAGATCATCACATACATGTCTTTGTCACAGATATTCTGTGTAAGGAATGACATTGTATGTATATATGTAAAGAAAACAGAACAGAAATAAGTAAGGAAGATTGGCTCTGAAAAATAAACAACAGAAAGAAGTTCAGGTATTCCAATCTTCTTGAGAAAACTGCATGAAACTAGACCAAACTTTAAGACTCAGGGATCAATAGACTATTTCTCCTCCCTAAGATAAATACAGACATTGCTTGAATAAAGTTCTGCATTCTATCCTAGGTCAGGCCTGTTCATTTTCTTCTAAGCAGATGTCTCCGCAGTTTCTTTGCCCTGTTTACCCCCCAGTGCCTTCACCACATTCCAAAGCTTCCGCCATCTCCATGTCGGAAAGTCGTCAGTTGCCTGCTAGATGCTAGATTCTCTGCTTCTTATTTTCCCTAAAGTCTGTTTTTCACCCTGTAGCCAATGTGATTAAACCTCCGATGAGTTCTCATCACTTCTAAGGAAATTAGTAGCACCATTAACATGACCTAGGTGGTTCTTCATGCTGTTATCTGTGCTTGTTTCAGCAGCACCATCTGAACCTCCTCTTGCTTATGGTTTCTTTACAACCCTACACTGTCTGTATTCATCTTCTCTGATGACATGTCTGCCTCTGCCCACATATGTCCTCTCTCAAAAGCATTCTCCATTGTATTTCTGACTTTCATGCTTGCACATCGCAGCTACAACTACAATTATAATTAATGCATACAATATATGTATAAAATTTATTATAATATAATGTAACTATAATGTAAAATAAATTATAATACAATTATAATACAATTTATTATAATTGGTCTAATGACACAAAGTTAGAACATATAAGATTAAAAACACATCTACCAAGTACAAATAGCATGTTTTATAATATAGCCATACAAGTCAAAAAAGAACGAAACCCAAAGCAAACAAGCAAAAAACAAATAAACAAAAAACAATTAAAACTCTTAAAATTACATACCATGTTAATTTTAATCTAGAAGGCTAATATTATCAAAGTAGATTTCAAAAAAAAGGATATTAGCAAGAATAACAAGGCTTATAATTTTATAATTAATAAAGGATCAACTAATTAAAATATGCCTAATAAACATACACTTTTATCTTCCAAGTAATGTCATAATTGTTTACTGTAAAAATGATCCACTGCTACTAGAATTCAAATATGCTTTAGGAAGGTGATAGCAGTCAATTGGAAGCTGATTTTCAAACTTTGACATTTAATATGTAGATCTATTTCACAGAAATGATGCAAGACTTGTTCATTAAAAACAAAGTATTTAGTTTGATTATTAAATACAAAATAGGAACAACAGTACAAAAATGAGAACCTCAGTTTGGATCCATAGAATCCATATAAAAGCCACAGATGCTGCTACACACCCATACATAACACCATTCTACAGCAGGGAGAGGAAGACAGAGAAGAAAGATCCCTGAAGACATATCAGCTTAGCAAAACAAACAAACAAGTAGTGGCTAAAATCAAGGAAAGTCATCTAACACCGGCACACATGCATGCATCCACATTAATAAAGATACATACATATATTGTCATGTATTACATGCACTCAATTAAAAATAAAGAAAAATGATGAGAGGAAATAATTTACATCCTTAAATATGAGTTAGTATTAAAATCTCTATCTTCCCCCAAATTGTCTGTAGGTTCAATATTATTCACCTGCCTCCAGAAAAAAGTCTCAATATTATATTTTAAATTGAAGAGTTTATAATAAAGTTCACATGATAACAGGAGCACCTGGAATAGTTAAAGCAATGCTTGAAAGGAATGATAGCATAGAAGAATCAACAGTAACCAAGGTCACATCTTGTTATAGCAATACATGTAAGAAGCACTGTGGTGGTTGCATCAAAATTAATGATGGAAACTAGAAATGGAAGCGGTAAGCAGAAAGTAGCACGGACACTTCCAAACAATTGATTTCTGAACACAAAAATTTAGTGAATGACAAATAGTGGGTTTTGCCATACCATTTGGGATAATTGGATATTTGTATAAAAAAATGTAAACTTGCATCCACATTTATCTCTGCATATAAAAAACTAAAACGTACTATGCATCTAATTTGAAAATGTAAAGCTATAAATCTTTTAGAACTAAACATGGAAAATATCTCTGTGGTTTTATGTTAAGGAAAAAATTTTTTAGACAAAGCAATGCCAGTCCATTGTGTAAAAGAAAATATTGATAAATTGGAATCTACATATGCCTTCCCCCATTGCCCCCTCTGCTTCTCTCAAGGAGGGGAAACTGCAAGGAGGATCACCTCACTCTTGGTCATCTTGTCCCAGCTTGACTAGGCACATCTTCTCCCACTGAGTCCCAGCCAGGTAGCCCAGGTAGGTAAAAGCAAAGCCAATGTCAGGGAACACAGAGACAGCTCCTGCACCACTTTTAGAGAACCTACTTGAAGACCAAGCTGCACATTTGCTCCTGCACCACTTTTAGAGAACCTACTTGAAGACCAAGCTGCACATTTGCTCCAGCTCCTAATTGCCCCCTGGCTAGTAACCCAGTCTCTGTGAGCCCCCATGGTCCTAGGTTAGTTGACTCTGTGGGTCTTCTTGTGATGATCTTGGTCCCTCTCACTTGCTCACTTCTATCCCCTACTCTTCCACAAGAATCCTCAATCTCAGCCAGATGTTTGGCTGTTGGTCTTTGCATCTGTCTTCTTCTGCTGCAGGATGGAGCCTCTCAGGAGACAGATATGCTTGATTGCTGTCTGCAGTCATAACAGAGTATCATTAATAGTGTCAGAGGGGGGTATGATCATATGTAAAGTGAATTATGAGAGAGAGAGAGAGAGAGAGAGAGAGAGAGAGAGAGAGAGAGAGAGAGAGAGAACACACCAATAATGACTGGTCTAACTTGAGATTCATTACATGGGAGAGAGCCAACACCCGACACCACATTATATAGCAGATATAATATTTAGAAATAGATTAAGATGAAGAATTAAGAATACATTGAGTAAAAAGGGAGGAAGGGCAGAGAGCAAAGAAGAATGAGAAGAAAAAGGAGAAGGTGAAAAAAAGAAAAGTTGTGGGAAGAGGGTGGAAGATGAGACGGTGGGAGGGACTAGAGGCCATTAAAAATGGTTCACACCAGCCTACAAAATCATAAGTGTCTCTCATGTCTTAGGTCAATGCTGTTTAACTTTTAAGCCACTTTATCAATTCTCAAACCTAGTGGTGAGGGTCATGTAGGCTAGATGTTCATTAACACTGCTCTTGCTGTGGCAGTTATTAGTGGAAGCAAACAGATGGTCTCTTCATTTGGTTGGAACATGCTTGCTTCTCTGAGATTACAGCTGCATGTCTCTGCTTGAAGTTATAACACAAATTCCCAGACCATCCCCAGAACCACAGATTCAAAGAAACACCAATGGCATGTCATTGCCTTGCTTAAGGACAGTGACTTATTGAGGCCACAGTGCTACAGCTGGGTGCTGTGCTCCATGCTGGTTCAAGAGAAGTTGCCCTAATTTAATGCTAATTATATTGTTTCTCAGATGAATGCTAAAGAGGAGACAGTAGCAAGCAAGAAGGCTAAGCTTAAATTAATTTGGCAGGGGCCAGGTTAAATCCTAAAATTAAACAGGCTCTCTGAAAACATAAAACACAGTCACATCTACTCAGTGTTGTGTGGAAACCTTTGAAGATACTCGAAATTCTGACAATCTGAAGTTTCAGTCATTCATTTTGCGAGGAATGCATGAAAACCTACATTTGATGTGCCCGTTTCATTTTTCAAATCTATGGAACAAAACCCTTCTTTGAATGATGGATAATAGAACTAATGAAAACTTTAATAATAGACCCATCATTTACCCTTTTTGTTGTAAGTTAGATGGGTCTGGAGGGAGGGAACTTGTATAGTTTTTATAAAGAATGATCAGTGGGTATTTCAATCCTCTTATAATGTTTGTGAAGATATGGCACAAAAGAAAAGGCTATGAAACCAGGCCTCAAAAAAAGGAAACACATTTCTGATTTAGCCACATTTACCTATGTGACTAAAAGGTCTTCTGTAGTCCATGTGACTCTATCAGCTACTTAGAAAAACATTTTTGCATTGCCAAACAGCAAGCAGAATATTAGTAATACCTTGAGATGAGGTTTACCCTGACATATTTTTCATAGGACTCACAGGGAAAATCAATGGAATCACGATATTAAAATATATGTCATGGCCTCAGAGACATGAAATTCATATCTTGACTTCTAAAAGACGCATTTCACAAATGTCTTTTCATTCTTATCTTTGACAAAATTGAGATGAATATTCACAGAACAGCAATCGTGGCAGGACAACAGTTATAGCTAAACATACTTAAACAAGCATAAATTTCCTTGAGCATTACATGACATTGTGTGTCCTACATTTTAAACTCTGCTGACTCATAGGTATTCCAATGTTTTGCAGAATAGTGAAGTAAACATGACTGCGGAGCAGTGAGATTAGCCAAGGATCAGGTAGTGTGTGTGTGGGGGGAGGTAGGCTTCATTAAGTTATCATAATGATCCAACTGGTCCCCATTTGACAAAATTCCCTCAGTCACTTAGTAAATAGCAGAGGCTGAATCTATTTGATGGTCAACTCAACGCATTCTCGTTTTTGAAAGATAGCTTTCTACGTTAAAATTGAACAAAACTTTGGTACAGCAAGAAATATCCATTAGTAAAAAATAATTTGATAAGTCCTATTATTGATAATATATAAATAGTTTATCAATATGTAAATATAAAATAAAAATGTAAAAACAAATCGTGTATTCACTTCTGCCATGCTATGAATTTCCCACTGATTATGTCCTCTTATCTCTCTTTTGTAAAGATAACTACATATTGAATTTTCAAGACATACATACAATTAGAATTGTATGTATGAATGATATGAAAACAAGCAATACTTTATTGCAATTTACATACAAAACCTTACATATTAAAGACAAATAATTTTAACGTCTGTGAATCAGGTTCATCTGAGAATACAGTTCGTTTAAAGCTTATACTGGTCACTGGTTAAGAGAGGTCATGAGAACAGAATCCTAAGGGCTGAGGTCGAGAGCATTGCTGCAAGATGTCTATGAAAGTTGGTCTCTCGCTGTTGAGTCAGGCTAAACAAATATTTTAGCTTCACATTACTGGATGTTAGAACACAAATAGCGTCTATGTGTGGACTGTGTTTAGTGATTAAAGGGGGCCACCAGTGCAGATGGATTAGCCCAGGTACTGGTGATTAACACTATTCTAAATACACTGAGTATGCTTGTTACTCCTTCAAGCCAGTAGAATAGAGAAAGTGTGAGAAAATCTCATGATGGAGTATGTCCTAACAAAGCATCCTCTTTCATTTCTCCTAATTGCTTTAGGAATGCTAGGCAATCTTCTATTGAACCAAGAAGGGCTCAGTGTAAAAGAGGAGCATACAGCAAGGCTCTATCTGTCTACACTAGAAACAGGAGTAAGAAATAGGGGACAAAAATGTGAGACTTAAGAGATAACAAATTAGAAGTTAGTCTATACATTTATAAAAGATGACAGGACATTCCATCAAAAGATAATAGAACATTGCACCCAGAAAGTTGGCCTCTAATAGAATTTTCCAACAAAACATATCAAGGAAGAAAAAACAGATTTTTAGAAGGAAAGCATGACATCTAGAAGATGAGTCTAGGCAATTGTGCAGTGCAAGATCTAAGGGATTGACTAGAAGTCAATAATTGATGACACTATGTCAAAATGGTACTGCATGCAAAAAGAGTTTTTGTTACCAAAGCTGAGGAAAACTGAGCAAAAAAATAAATATAACTAACTGATCAGTACCTAAAGTCTAAAAAGTTCACATTAATTTTTAAAAGGTATTAAAATACAAATAAAGAGGAGAAGAGGTAACTCCTAGATATAGAGGAGTACAAATAATATATGAAAGTTTTCACTAATCCTAATTATGACCTATATGTAGTGACTTAGAGAGGGTATAGCAGTATAACTGGTGAAACTAGTTTTTTTTTCTGGGGTATCCTGGTAAAGGCAACAGTGTATAGCTGGTAAGTTCAGCAAGAAGTTGTTTTCACAGCATGTAATGATGTCCAAGGCTCTTCACTTCTAAGGATGTTCCCTATATTTCATATCCCATCACAATCATAGTAATGTGCACTACTGGTAGTTTTCAAATCTCTCAGTATTATGAAAGAAGCTATTATCAGACAAACCTAATTAAATGTGATATAACAAATTAAAAGTAACAAAATATCATACATATATTCCTGAAGAGATGGTAATGGTTTTTGGTGGTCGAGCCTTTTCCAAAATTTCCCAAAGCCTGAGTTTGACTCACAGAACTAAAAATAAAATCACTGGAATTGTGGGGCAGGAAAAAAACATTAAGGAAATAATGAAATCTGAGTAAAATGTGGCATTGAGAATGATGTATTAAGTGACCCATGGAGAAAGGTTTGCAGATAAATTACAAAGTTGTTAAACCAGGTGTAGATTTATATGGCAGAATGTGAATATATGTGAAGCTCAAGAAGTTCCTTGAGCCAGCCTCAATCAAAGAATAAAATGTATACACACTCATATGCAAACACTTATGTGAACATGTTTGTAAAACAGATGTACACAAATATATAATGCAAGAGTAATGTATTAATATGTGCATACCATTTGTAATAAATGTACCATGTTAAAAGATATAGACAGAAATGACTTATATTGTATACAGAAACACTAATAATTTTTAACCCTTTTGCATGTAAACAAAATTAGGCAACTATACAGATATGCAATTAACCTGGAATTTTTAATATTTCCTCATATATTCTTTTCAATACCCAAAATGGTAGTTTCTAGCTAAAGTTGCCAACTGATCTCTTGAAATGTTACAAACCTAAAAACTATAATCATAAAGTATACACTGATTTGGTAAATTTAATTCACATATAAGAATAAGGTAAAATTCTTCTCAGGAGTCATTTTCAAATTAAATGATAATATGTGAGATATACTGAGTTAAGTAAAAAGGATTAGTATAATTGATCTCATCTTCTTTTAATTTTTCAATGTACCTAGCAAAGCATTTAAAGTATATGTGTAGCTTGAGTCACATTTCAATGACTTAAAAAATGTGCCAAGTTACCTTTTACGATAAATGAGCAAATAATTGCACTAAAAATTGCATATAAAATGTTGCAATTCAAAGTCCTGACGACTCTAGGTACTACAGGAGAACGTAAGCGCTCTAGGGAGTGTGAGGACGCTTAGCTATGGAGCCTTTTCTCAGGCGTGCAGGGAAAATTGTTAACACTAGTAGTGTACTGTCACAAGCACTATTCTGAAAATTTTACATGCACGCATTGTATGATTTTATCTTCAAAAGAATCCCAGGAAGTAGGAATGATTGGTTCCGTTTGACTGGCCCAGTGAGCTGCTAGAATCAAACTCACACCCATTCTCTCTGATGTCAGACTCGAACCTCTTACTTACCACGCCACATTAACTTCTCTGTTCTCATTATCATCTTGGATATCTTGTTACTCAGAGAAAGATTTAGTAGAGAGAGGTATTGCCTAATAGTGAACAAGAGTCTGTCTGTCAACTTAGGAAAGTTGTCATAGTCTACAAGAAAATGATATCCTTAGAAAGGCAATGATAAAAATATAATTATGCCAACTGTTATATGAACTTGAACTCTAAACTCAGAGTCACTTTGATCCTAAGATCAGGACCTAGAGAACCCTCCTGCACCAAAGAATCTGGAAGACCATAGATTTAGCTTTTTTTTTTTTTTTTTTAGTTCTCAGTCCTTTATGGGTCTTCATAATTTACTGTCTAGCAATGGAATACCAGCTTCATCAGGTAAACAGAAACAAGTAGTCACTATGCAACACTACTTGAGCCTAGAGAGCCTGTTTTATTTTCATTTCAAAATGGACTGGAATTGGGCATCTCCTTTCTCTATGACATAATTGTAGGATGGAGGATGATAAGCAATCAGAACATCTCTATTCACTTCAATTACCTACACCTGAAACAGGAACATTCTTGACCTGGGAGTTTTCATTTAGAACTCACTGATTCAATAGAAAGACATCAAATTACATCCACTGATAATTTTAAATTAACTCAAAGTATTTAATTAACACCTCTTCAAACAGAAAAGAAATAAGGATTCTTTACAGTAAAGGTAATGAAGGCCACTTAAGAGATTTTTGTAAATCAAATTTAAAACACTGTATCTCTTCAAACTCTTTCACAATTAGAATATTCAGGGTAGTGTTATACATAAAGCAATTAACAGCTCTGGGGAATGAGAGAAAGAAGGATTCTAATGAAGATTTGATTAAATGTTGAATTGATGGTGAGGATTGAGCATCTGTCTTTATCATAGTAGAGATGCCTGGTCTCTCAAGTACAAGTTGAAATAAGAAAAACAAAACAAAAGAAAACAACTCAAAACCAAAATCTTCCAAAACTAGCAAACTTAGTGAAAACCAGTAAATCAAAGTGAATGTATAGGACACCTCATCTAATGTTGGGTTCTGATGTTTGTACTGGGGAGAAAACAAGAGACTGGACCAGTGAACAAGCTTATGATACTTTTCAGGCCAAGTCATTCCAAAGGTTTGGATTTCATTCCCCTCAATAATGTGTGCCACTTATTCAACAGCCTCCAGATGCATTTACAATGGTTCTGCAGTGTTTATATGTATCATTAAAGGTTCATGCCTTGGGATCCGAGCTCCTGATATGGTCTTTGATAGAGTTTGGAGGCAGCAAGATAGTGAAGCAGGCAGGCCCGATGACCTTATAGATACATCTGGAAACAACAAAACAGAAAGGACGAACCTCTGGTTTTTGTTGTTCTCCAACAATAACACACTCAGTGAGGCAAAAGCCCAGCACAGAATTAATAATTTTAAAAAAAGTGTTGAAGAGTAGTGGCAGATGACTAGATCTCAGACACACCAACTTTTGGAGTGATTGAAGCTGTCCTTCTGGGAGTTCATTCATGGGGGAAAATCTCAGGAAAGTGAATTATTTTACTAAGTAACCATAAATGTCTAGCTCTTCTTCATGATATGGATTAACCTCCCTTTTTGAGTCTTTCCAATATGGCTAAGAAGCCACTGTATTTCACCAAGAGCTAACCCTGTTATACTTCAATTTCTGAAAGTATTGGCAAGATATTTCTCTTTTCTTCCTAAGTAAGTCAAACATCAGTATTTTGTTATAGAAGCAGAAAATGGGGTAAGTCAGCATTCTAAGTGCAGACTGTTTCTTAGGTTGTTAGTGTAAGCTAAAGTACACAGATTAGTTTCTAATTGAAATATCAGTTTTATGAATGGCTGGTTAAGTAGATTTAATTAGGCTTCTTTTCTTGATGTTTTTACTCACTAATGGGCCATGGGAGTCACCTAAGTGATTGCCCTCATTGCTCCTTTGACAAAAGGATCTCTTGTTCTTAGACAAGACCTGGGAGCCCTGTTGAACAGAGCACATGTCAGGAAGCCCCAGAAGAGATGATCTCTAAGGAACTCACTGGTTCAACATCTTTTGAATTTTGATAGTTTTGTCTGCTCTTTGGCTCTAGACACATTTATGAGCTGTAAAGATGCTAATCGGATGAACATTTTTGACAGTAATTTACTAAGTCTCCTTGATGAGGATATTTAATTAAATATGCATTAGTTTCAAGGCTAAGCCTTGTTAGCCGTGGATTGATTTCAAGTGTGCATTGAACAGCCTTCATTTTTAAAAATTCTCTTTATTCTTGCAAAACTGTGAATTCACTTAAATCCAAAATGTAAGGATGATAAAAGAGACAAAATTCTTCCAATCATGTGGGTTTAATTGATCCTTTTTCTTTCTGTAATTAGTTTACCTGGTAAAAGAAAAACTGTTAGGCAGAGACAGAATTATGACCCACTCAAATGGTAAAAGTATAATACATAAAGGACATGGAGTGTAGTGTAATGGCTTATACAGATTATTGTAAGGAGATGGTCTGGATTCAGTGCATTGCCGGCATAGCTATATGGGGAATCATAGTCAAATACTCTAAAGTGCTTAGTCTCTCTCTCCAAGCTGTATGTTTACTAAGATATAACAAAAGTTGTGAGTATACCATAGACTTTTCTCATATATATCCTAAAATTTATTAAGTTAACCTCTTTAACCTATTGGGAACAAGTAACAACTTAAGTAATTAATTAAGTGTACCCAATTCTCTTCAAGTTAATGGAGACTTTTTTTTTTTTTGGAGTGATTGACTTCATATAAAAACTCAGTCTCTACAATTCAGTTCCTATCTTTCTTCCCTTAAGGACAATAATGGGTCACTAGAATTATCATTTGTACACTATCTATATTTACAAACGACCAGATAACCAGCTACTTTAAATTATTTTTATAATATTTATTTAATTTTTATTAGGTATTTTCTTTATTTACATTTCAAATGTTACCCTCCTTCCAAGTTTCCCCTCCGAAAATCCTCTGTCTCTGCCTGCCTCCCTTGGCTCCCACTTCCTGGCACTGGAATTCCCCTATACTAGGGCATAGAACATTCACAGGACTAAGGGCCTCTCCTCCCATTGATGACAGACTAGGCCATCCTCTTCTGCATATGCAGCTAGAGCCCTGGGTCCCACCATGTGTTTTCTTTGATTGGTGGTTTAGTCCCAGGGAGCTCTGGGGGGGTACTGGATGGTTCATATTGTTGTTCCTCCTATGGGGCTGCAAACCCCTTCAGCTCCTTGGGTACTTTCTCTAGCTCCTTCATTGGTGATTAATCATTTTATTTGTTTACATTTCAAATGTTATTCCTCTTCGCAGGCTCCCATCCAGGAATCCCCCAAGCCATCCCTCTCCTCTTTGCCTCTAAGAGAGAGCTTCCCCACCCACACACCTATCCCTGCCTCTCCCCCCAGCATTCCCCTTCTCTGGGTTTCAAGCCTCCGCAGGAGAAAACACATCCACTCCCACTAATGCATGGGTTAATCATTATTTCAAAATACATGGTTACTTTGCGCCCCTTATAGAGATGGCTTTGATTATTAGCATTTCCTGACAAACTTTCTTATACTCTATAGCTTCTGTTTTGTACTTCATGTTTTTCTTCTGTCTTAGAGGTGACCATTTGCCATTGGATAACCAATTGGGGAAGATCACACCACTCACAATCATTTTTAAAATGTGGCTAAAGTCAATACAGAAAGAATCCCTATTACATCATGAAATCACTTCAAAATGAGTTAGATTGGCACCTAAGAGTGAACCTTACACTCAATAATATGAGAAGTAGTCAAACATTTCCTTTTTATAATTTGTTTTCCTTTACCATTTTTTCTCAAAATGAAGATTACTCCTTATAAAAATGTGAATTTACTCTTCATATTTCTGAAATATCTTCTGGTATTTCTCAAATATCCTGAAACTTAATGATAACATTAGCAATTATAGAATGGACCTCACAGAATCGCCAAAGAATTCGCAATGATAAGATCATTCTTATCACAGCACATTTTATAAAAGACGTATCTTTTGCTAGAACCTGCTGAAATCGTATTATGCAGCTCTCCTCTATCACAAGGATATCAATTGTTTTAAAACAGATTTCGTTAGCTGTTCATCCATCCTTTTACATACATGTAATTACTGAATATCTACTATGAACAAGCTATTTATGTAACACTATGGGGTTGTCTTTAAAATCAAATAAATTGTGCTTCCAGGCAAAACCAGATATATAAGTAAGCATTTAAAACTCTGTCACATTTTCTGATAGAACAGCACTTAGATATTATGGGGCCTCCAAAAGGAGCAATTGATCAGTAACAATGAAGATCTTTAAAAAGAACTGGAGTCACGTCTGATCTTGATTCCAAAAGGAAAGCCAAAACTTTTCAAAATTAAAAAAGATTGGAAAACAACTCTGAGGCAGTATAAACAACTCTAAAGATATGTAGGCATTCCGGAGTCCATAAAATCCAAGGCTCCACAAATAATCTTGCAGCTTGATCAAGCAACTTTGTACTTTAAAGAAACAGTGGAAGGAAACTCAGGGTCCAGAAGTCATTAACCTTCCCCAAGTATTCAACACAACTATGTGACTTTGCAACACTGCTCCAATGATTTTACTGGATTCTTTCAACTCTCTCATTTAGAACTATGACAATATGATCCCTATTTGTAGTTTTAAAATAAAGTTACGAAATGATGGAACAACTTGTAAAGGTCACACTTAACAGCAAATGACAATACAGAGAATTTACTCAAAGGAGCTAGGCCATACACTGTCTAGTCTGTCATTAACTTGAGATGTTTTCTGAAACCATAACTAAAAGGCATAGAAACAGTATTTTCTATTGCATGTGTATTGATGGTTAAAAGAAAACCATTTGGTCATATGAGATCAAAAAATGGGGAAGGAGAAAGAGGTTGATCTGGGAAAACATCTAAAATAGCAAGGTGGGAAAAGCCAACATTAATTGCATCCCTGTGTAATAACAAGCAGCACAAATTTAAAATTGCACCTTATAAAATTGCTTTTGCATAAAGTCGTTATGATTATAATTACAAATACTCAACTTTTTATATGTGTATGTGTCGGGGACATGGACATATAATTGTTTGCATGTTGTGGGCATGGGCATGTGCTCTGATGTTCATGTAATTGTGAAAATCAGAAACTGATGTCAGATATACTCTTTGATATGGTACACTTTATTTACTGAACAGTGTGTCTCCTTGCTTAGTATTTTATTATTATTATTATTATTATTATTATTATTATTATTATTACTCTGGTAAAATACCTCAACAAACACAACTTAAGGGACCAGGAATTGATTCTTGCTCACATTTCAAGAGTACAGAAGCTTGAAGCAACTAGCAAGGGTATCCACACTCAGGAGAAAGAGAAGGATAAAAGCCTCCTACTGTCCAGTCCACTTTCTCTATACCATGCAGTCCAGGATCTCTATGCTTAGTAAATGGTCTTGCACACAATGAAGATGGATCTTTTCAGCTTAGTTAATACAATTAGTTACCACCCACAGGGATGTCTAGGGGCCTATTCCCATGGTGACTTTAGACTATTTTAAATTGACAGTTAACACTAGCAATCAAATTTTGGAAACCCTATAGCTACTATAGCTTCTGTAGCTAGCTAGCTAGCTAGCTTTCACTAGAGCTACCCAGTCTCTGTCTTTCAGTCATTGGGATTATAGGTAGGCTTCTTTATCCAGCTAGATTTCTTCTTTGCTTTCTGGGATCTGAACTCTGGCATTCACATTTATAAGGCAAGTGCTTTATACACTAAGTCATCATGCTAGCACTCAAATATTGACTTTAAAATCATAGCTGACTTCTCAATAATTCTAAGACTTATTAGAGATACCTAACTTAGCCATACATTGTTTCTGTTTAAAATGGAAATATGTGAATAAATAGACAAAAGATAGATAGATCACATTTTCCTCTCCTAATAATCTTAATAAAGATTAAATTAATTAATCTAACTATTGAAAGAACTACAGGTTCTTCATAAAATCTAGTTCTCTTCTCTCTTTAACTTAGAAGGCAGGCCATTTGATAATACAGTTGTGCACTTACAGATTAAAATGCTAATGAATGGCAAGCTAGGGCTTTTTTTCTTGAAAAACATTCTTTTCCTTTTTTGATGTGCATTGAAAATATTCATACCACCGTAGTCATTTTGTTTAAAACTCTGTAACTTTGACCTTACAAAGTCAATGTTGTAGTTTGTATGCCACGAATTTGGCAAGAAATGAGGTTCCAAGCACTGAAGCAAATCTTTCTCTGTCTCCCTTGATCTATTTTTCCAACCCTCAAGAAAATGATTTGTGTATTTGACTTCCCCAGTTATATCTCAGTTCACACTGTTACCAGATTTCCATGTTCACAGTCACACTCTTTCTCAGATTTATATAGAACATAGCCTTCATGTACACATGTAACAGAAAATACAGTCTGTTTATAAAGAATAAGATGCATTTTTTATCTATGATTATATGAGCCCAAATATAAATTCAATGGTGAAACTCCACTGAGGAAAAATTCTAAGTGTTGGAAAACTGTGGAGGGAGATTGGGGGGGGGGGTGAAATCCTGAAATCTTAGTTAAGGCTTTCAAGAGAACGGCATTGGATGGAGATGTCAAAATTGCTAAAGTTTGGAAGAAAAAGCAGATGGTGCTAGTCATGCTGAAGAAGTGGGCCACCAATGCTGACATTATGTGAAGTGCTGAGTAACTGACAGCTGAATTAGCATGAGTTTACCATTTAGTTACCTTAAAACACGGAGAGCCAAATTATCAACTGTTAGCAGGGGAAGTGCGGTGGATCCTGAAGAGAAGGTTCATAGGTAAGTAGCTCTTGATCCCCAACAATATCTGCCATGTGAGCACTGACGGCTCTAATTTAGCTGAGCCTGTCTCCTGAGGAGTAACAGCTTGGTGACGCTCAGTGGACTGGGCTGTTTGTGTGTTACAGTGATGGTGACATGTAATGTTCAATGAGGCATGTTAGTAAAAGAAAAGGTTCACTTCAAATATTGTTACCAGGTTCCATGTTTTTATTTTATATACTAATGGTGGGGTGTATTTGTACGTGTGTGTGTGTGTGTGTGTGTGTGTGTGTGAGAGAGAGAGAGAGAGAGAGAGAGAGAGAGAGAGAGAGAGAGAGAGAGAGATCTACATTTTAATTGATTGCTTACATCAAGTTACTCAAAATCTGTAAGATTGTAATTTTATTTTTAACTTTCCTATTAAATACAACACAACTTTTGGCATAACACCAAAATACTTTTCCTTTTCCCAAATTTTCTCTGCATCTCTCTCTCTCTTTTGTCTGTCTTTCTCCCACTTTGTGAGTGTGGTGTATGTGTGTGTGTGTGTGTGTGTGTGTGTGTGCACGCACACACATACTTGCACATGAGCATGCCTATCTACATTTAACCCTACAAAGCAGTTTGCAATTCTTCCTATTTTCACGAATGGTTTACACATGTGGTTGGTAATTATCTGAAAAAGAGGTCCAGCCATTCACAATTAGAAAGGAGCCATTAATTTTATTTGCTCTTCTGACCAAAATTATCTCATAATTATTTTCTAAAAGCAAAGTACAGTTATGGCTATTATAGTTTTTTGCTCTCCTGCAAAAAACAAAAATGAAACCAAAGCAAGGAGACACACAACCTCCCACCCCCCAGCAAAGAGTTTGGCTTATGTAGATGTATATTGGGCATCTTTGGAAATGTCATCCATATCTCATAATCTGTATAGTGCATCACAAACTACTGTAAAGAATAAGTCCTAGTCTGATACCAGAGAAGTCTGATTCTTATTCATTCACTGAGCAGTAAGCAGAGTTGGGGGAGGTGATTGTGCTGCACATTCCCTGATCCCCCAATATCAGAATAACAAAGTCTAGCTAGTAGCCTCTCCTTTAGTATCTGACCTCTTATGTAATACTTCATCTTGACAGCCAGCTGGCATCGTGAACAGCAGCCAACATTGTGTCACTCAGGCCTTTGCTATGGTCCCATCTTGGAAGCATTCTACAGCTCTCGTTCATATAATGTAGTTAGAGTTCTAAGTTTGAGAAGATCAAGATCAACCAACAGTTTGCATTTTACAACTCCACAATTTAAATAAAACACAGGTATTTCCAGAGGTCATATTTCCACTGATGTGGATCTCATTTCATATTTTAATTACTGAACATCATATGTAAATATCTGTATGGCTGGGTGTGAACGACACTTCTTTATGATTCTAAGGTTCGTTTTGTTCTTCCCAGATAATCAAAATACCAGCAGAGAATAAAAGCTTGTCTTAATGTCCAGGAGAGCAGGGTGTGACTCCTTGCCTAGGCCTCATTACATAGGCTAATTAATTTGTCTAAATTACTTTTTTATAATATAGAAAGTTGTGAGATGCCAATTGATTAAGGCACTGCTTTTTATGGCAAGGGTTTCCTTGACCTTTCTTGAGCCTACTCTTTTTTAATCTGTGGAATTCTAAGAATTGAAAGAATCATATCTGGACTTCTATAAGGTCTAGAGATATAATATGTAAGATGGACAGATTAGATGTTTGATTATTGAGCCAAAGTATACACTATAGTTTTTATTTTGTATTAAAATACTTTGTATTAGTGGCAAAGGCTAATTTCTAAAGGCTGGCAACATGGGCAATGCCTTTGTAATAACACATCTCATCATCCCTTTTAAATCACTTAGGATGATGTGATGGTGAATTTATTAGATGCCACTTCAATAGTGGTAGCTTTCATAGCTCAAATGGTTGGCTTACACAAACACAGGAAAATCCATTATATCTACATTGTGGCTGTGTTTTACAATCAGATCCCCCAATAACTATACTTAATGGATTTTCAGTAGTAAATACAGATTTGAGAATGTATAATGAGAATTTTAACATTTTCACTATTTTTGGCATACACAATAAGTTACTTAAGATTTTGAGAGAAAATGTAAGGCTATTTGGATTCATCCTCTAAAACATTTTATGGAATTTGCATTTCTACAGTTCAAAGGTAAAGACAGATAACTACACAACTCTATTTCAACTCAATCTCAGGAAAACCGTCTAATGCATCTCTAATCCGTAGTCTATGTAATAGATCCAAAAGCATCTTTCATAGGGAACAGAACCCCCAGAGGTGCCTGAGGGCAAATCAACACTACCATGTATGATATTTCTATTTGAATCTAGGTCTGAAGATTCTACGACATGGTACAAAATTTTATTTTAGAGTATTTTGCATTTTGTTATCAAAAGTGATTACCTTCTAAAAGTCACTAAGTGTAGAATTCAGAGCACCCTTCCAAGAAACCCATCCAGGCAGTTTGCTTGCTACTATTTACACATGTTTTCTGACACAGTTTACTGGGGAATGAGATGAGATAAGTGGACATGTTTGTTACTAAACTCTGTTCCTTGCATTTCGGCTACATCAGTGAAAGCAGTTTTCTGGATTCTAAGTGCTTAGAAAATGAATTATTGAAGTGTGAAAGTGGAACAGTGTACTGAAAATTGCAAAACAGGCAGAGGCTGGCTGGCGGGTCTGCTTTATCAGAGAAGCTCCTCTTTCTTTTTCTCTTCCTTTTTTTCTTAGAAATTTAGAGTCAAGCCTTAAAGGTACCTCCACCACATCATTGGAAACTAACCCCCAACTACTTCTCTCCTGTCTTCTTGTCTCTTGCCCCCGGATAATATATCCTGTACCTAATATGCTGTAAATGTTAATGAATTCAGTGTCCTTTCTTCTACTATCTCCTGCAATCTAATTGCCATGTACTCTATAGTAATGACTATATTTTCCAAACCCAAACCTGGGCACCATTCCTGACAAATACCTAGACATACACGATTCACTACACCAGGATAAATAAACTTGCTGAACCACAGACTGAATGCACAGCTACTCCACACTTTATGGTCCTAATCAGTCCTTTCTTTCCTCCCCTTTTCTCTCTCTCTCTTTTTCCTTCCTTCCTTGTCACCTATATGATTAAGAGATTACAGATAAAATCTGTAATTTCAATTAGAATTGTATCCTTTTATAATCACTTCTGAATGTGCCCAATGTCAGGAATGCCTTTAAATGTTTCCTTGGGCTATTACTGAGTCAGGTTTGGGACTTATAGAGCAGATGAAAAAGTAAAGAAAAAAGGAAATAAGGTTGAATTTGAGGATGCATCAGGTAATCTGTGTCTGCTATTGAGAAAAATATTACATTTACAATTAGTAATTTACTCTTTCTAATTGTGATCATTTGAACATTTTGTTTGTTTTATCAGTTAGAAAATGTAGCTAAAGAAGAGCATACAAATTCTGAATGGCAAAATGAGAATTTAAGGCTGGTCAAGAGTTTTTGGTGAGGCCAAGGCAAAGACTTCTTACTGTTTTAAGGGTTATCTAAACAATCTACATGCATTGTTTCAACACCAGACAGTTTTATCAGCCTTTGACCTCCACTCAATTAAATCATAAAAATAATTGTCTTTAATTACTTGAGTCCAAGAATATCGCATAAGACCACTTCCTAGCTCACATTCAGAAACAAAATGGTTGGCCTGAGTACTCTTAGGTTTTCCCAACCAAATTCAACCAGATAAAAATATGATAGAAAAACTCAGAAAATTTGAGGGAATTCTATAATTATGATTACAATTTTATTATAAAGTAGACAACACTCAGTCAAACAAGTACAAGTGACCCCAAGTTGGGTCCACTCTTGGATAATGCTTGACTTGAAATTGTGCAGGACTGGCGATGCCGTCACAGTCTCTATGAGTTTAGATGTTCATCAGCCCTGCTGTATCTAGAAAGCACCGTTTCCTTGGAGATAATCATAACCTCTGGCTCTTAAAATCTTTGGTATATATTATGTTAAAAAAGAAGAATATGAACACAAACAATTGGATCAATGATAAATATCTTACAAGTTTCAAGCTCTGAATCATTCCTTGGAACATATATCAGAGTAGATAAAGAGAACCAACTTTACAAAATTAGTCATCTTGGACTTGTATATGTCAGCTATGTCATGAACATATCTTCTATACACATCACATAAGTGTATACTCACAAAAATAATGACAATAATAAAAATAATAAAATCAAAAAAGTAACATTCATTATACTGGATCACATAAATAATCATTTAACCATAATTAAATACTATTCAATAATTCAACAGAAGCAATTAAACATTTTCATGATTCATGTCTTAATTTTCGCTAAGTAATAAGTTTGCACAAATGAGGACTACACACTATTGCTCACCACTGTATTCCTAGCACCTACCATAGTGTTTGACATGTAGTTAGAACTTAATAAACTTACTTCAACAGATATATTAATAAAAGAGAGAAACCTACTTTTGAATCTTGACTTCAAATTAAAAAAAAAAAAACTTGCTTAACATTTCCAAGTCTCTTTTCCTTAAATGCCTGTAATAGCATTAACTTCCTTGAGTTATAGGACTACTTTAAAGAAGCTAATGCTTGCAGAACACTTATAAGCATAGCAAGTAGTGCACATTCAATCAAATTAGTCTCTGTCAGTACATAAACCGCAGTTAAATGCTACAAACTATCAAAAATGGAATGCATATTAGTAACTCTTAAACCACATATAGTATCCTTACATCAGATATGTAGGTGAATTGGACCCTATTCTAATGGTTATCTTATATATCTAATTACTCATGTACTTTAAGGAGTACATAAATACATAAATAGAAATGTAATTTCAAATTATATACACACACAGTGAATACACCTATGAAAAATATTCTGGTCAATAAAACATAATTCCAGCACTAAAGGCCTGAAAATGTGTTTGTGGCAAGTATCTAAACAGATCTTTTCAATGAAGAAGAAACACGTGCTAGAAGGCTGTATCTAACCATTAGCAGTCACACATTTACATAAGCAGACTCCAGGGTCTACAGCGTGGTGGTGAGGTAGTATTCTAGAAGTTTATTTACATTCTGAATCCTTCTATTATTTGAGGGTAGGTCTAACACAGTTTTGCACCCATTTCTCATGGTGGAGAGGCTAGAGGCTAAGGGAGTTCCAGTGGTATTTCCCAGACATTTGTAACTCCAGAGATACACATGGTTCTCAGGCCTTTCCTTGTTGTCTCTAATATATTTTGTTTTCCTTCAGTTCATCCTTTTGGCACTGTCTTAGTTAGGGTTTTACTGTGAACAGACACCATGACCAAGGCAACTTTTTTAAGGACAACATTTGATTGGGGCTAGCTTACAGGTTCAGAGGTTCAGTCCATTATTATCAAGGCGGGAGCTTGGCAGCATCCAGGCAGGCATGGTGCAGGAGTAAGTGAAGGTTCTACAACTTTCGCTGAAGGCTGCTAACAGAATATTGGGTTCCATGCAGCTAGGAAGAGGGTATTAAAGCCAATGCCCACAGTGACACACCTAATCCAACAAGGGAACACCTCCTAATAGTGCCACTCCCGGGAATAAGCATATACAAACCATCACAAGCACTCTGTGAGTAACTTAAAATACTCTTATTAAGGGATAGAAGTTATCCAATATATTTATAGTTGGAAGTTTCAATGAGAATTTTTATTCTAAGAGTAGTCATACTGTATAGATAAGAATCACCTTTTGAAGAATTAAAAATTACACATCATTAAGACAGTCCTAACTTCCCTACCCCATCACACTGCTGTAAAGATTAAGGACTATAATACATATCTAAATCCAAAAATACTCTCCAGCAATGTCTGGGTTCTCAGTAACTATCAGTTTTATCATGCTTTCCAGTTATGTATGTCTACACATGAGCCATTTATTTTTCTTGTTCTAGATTCATTTAATTGTATGACTGTTCTGGCTGCATATGTGTATACTATGTGTCCTGTATGCCTGTCAAGGCTGTAAAAGGATGTTGGATTTCCTGGTACTGGAGCAAGAGTTTGGTTGTAATAATGTAGTTGTTAGCCACTTTGTAGATTCTGGGAATTGAACCCAAATCTTCTTCAAGATCAACAAGGACTCTAAAGTGCTGAGTGTTCTCCCTGATCCCAAACATCAGCCATTTCTACCATCTCCACTCCAAGTTATACCGCACAACTTTAATTTCAGAGGAAATGACTCCAGAACTCCCCAGATAGAATTTGGAAATAGAATTGCAAGAAACACACATAGAACAGGACTAAAGACATATTGTATTGTGTTTATATAAGAGAGTTAATAGTTTCCTTACATCTGTGTCAACTGCCCTCCCAGTTCCTACAGGGAGGCTCAGCCTGTATTACAGAGCAGACACTTTGCCATCCCAGAGGTTTTTCAAACTGTTACAAATGAGAAAGCACAAGGGAAAGGCTCACTCGAGGACACATCACACACAAGCTATCAGAGTTTTGTTTTCTTTTGAAGTTGGGCTTCATATCTTTTTCTCATTACAATCATTACTTTGAAATATGATTTTTTTAAAACAGTAATTTTCTAGAACAAAGGGGATAATACCATATTTCAAAAGCTTTACTGTGAAATTAAACCTTTGAACTACTGTGAAAGAAATTATTCCCTCAAGGCTGCAAGGCTTAAAGGTTATTAAAAATTTAATTTTAAAGAAGGCATCCAGGAAAAAAAGTATATAAATGCTACTTAGAACCCAGATTGCCCAATTTAATAACTCCCATTGCTCCTTATTTTTAAATAATCTGGAAATGTGAACAAATGATCTCCAGTTTTTTAGTGGCAAATCAGTATGTCAGTGTCAACAGATGCTGGCACTCTGTCTTCCATCATTTTTTTTAACTGAATGTACATGCAGGGCAATGGCTCAACACCTCTGGCTCCCTCATTTAGCATCAGTATCTCCATCCAGAAGGTCCATCTTATTCACATAGGGTTATTAGAAAGATACTTCATTACCTGAGATGATGGCTCAGTGTATAAAACACTTGCTGCACAAGCCTGAGGACTCTAGTTAAGATTTCTAGCACCCAAAGTCCCCAGGCATGGCAGTGCATGTTTACAGCCTCCTGTACCCCAGTATTTAGGACTAGAACTAGGATTTGGAAAGCTTTTTGTTTGTTTAGATAGTCTGGCTAATCAGGAATACCAAGTTCTTACAAAATGAGATAGAAATGCAATTGAGGAATACACAGTGAAACAAATATTTGGCCTCCAGATAAGCATGGGCACATACAGACGAGACAAGCATACATATATGCACAGACAAACAGACACACACACATCACACAGACACACACACAGACATACACACACACCACACACACACACACACACAGAGACACACCACACACCACACACACTCACCACACACCACACACACATACACACACACACACACACAAACACACACACACACACACACACCACTACACAGTTGATAATTCCATATCCCCCATATCATTCTCAGAGTGGTTATTGTAAAGAAAAACAACCTAAACAACAATATATCTCATCACCATTAAAAGACTAGGGTAATTAAATTATAATTAAATACATTTTACTTTTCTAACTTGCAAAATCAAGCACACTCTCCTGTTCTATGGCCATGCTATTAATACATGCATCCTGCAGGCAGAATGCATCAAATGACTTAAGTTCTGAGTGCCCTAGTTCCATCTATAAATATAGACAATAACAATAATTGACTAATCTACTTCACTTGGTTATTAGGGAGCCTAAATCAGTTCATGAATATAGGATTTGGGGAATATCCCATAAGCAAGTGCATCATTATTGTTGCTATCTATCTATCTATCTATCTATCTATCTATCTATCTATCTATATATCTTTCTACCATTTTGAAAAGTGAGTTTGCTCATTAGGATTTTATTGACACTGATATTATTTTTATATAGTTTGTGTTTATTGGTTGGTTTTTGAGATAGAGATTCACTATGTTGCTTTGGGTTGCCTGCAACTCTCTGTTTAGCACTTAGCCTAGGACTCACAGAGTCCTCCCCTCTGCCTCTTAAATGGTGGGATTAAAGTGGTATGATAACATGCCAGTTGCATATATTGTTGCCATATATTTTGCACCATTATTTATACTCCTGAGTCTGGATAACGTAAGAATTTGTTAAGGCTTAAGGTTACATAGATAGTCAATGCTTTAAGGAATTCAAAAGCAACTTGAAGAGAGATCTATCTATTTATGCAGAAATGAAAATCTATCTAGTACAGTGATATGGCAATTTTAAGGTATATACAATGTACTTGTGTGTAATGTGAGTATTCTGAATGGTGCTGGCATACGAGGGAGGTGTGAGTACAGAAGGATTCTCCAAGGAGATTCCTCAGGAGGATCATTGTGAAATAACCTGAGATCCATGAACTTGACTTTCCGTAAGTCAAAGTATGAAGAAGCTACTTAAAATTGCCATACCATGACCTACATGCATATGGTCTAAGAGCAGGTCATAGTGACAGCCTGTATGTGTCAGTCTAGTACATACCCATGATAGCAACCGTAAGATAGTGCACTTAAATGAAAGCAAAGAGTCAGACTACATACACTGACTTATTTTAACATTTTGTTCAAATACTCATTATAGGGATTTCTCTGTCTTTATGTATATAGTTTTTCTTGTTTTGAGTCAATGGTATTTGTATACTGGAGTAACCAATGGAAAACATGACCGTTAACAACAAATTGAAGAGGTGCATTGTGTCAATGTTTTTCAACCACATTGGAAAAATGACCAGGCCTCATGCTAGATCTTGTTCTTCAAATCCATCTGAGACAACTTACACTGTCACAAAGACTTTCAGAGAATTAACTAAAAGCAGCCATAGTTTGTTCAACATGACCAGAATGACCAGAATGACTGATTTTGGCAACACTCATTCCAATAGGCAAAGAATCAGAGTTTCTTAGTCATATATATGTTAACCTTGAACCTACTTAAAATGCAATGGACTCTTTCCACTACACATCAGCAAATATTTATTTAGTACAGGATAATTTGTTAACTTTTGCAACCCTATGGGCTTACATTAAAGGCTGTTTGGTTCTTACATACATGCCTTTAGGAATGAACTCTAAGTCAGTATACAGAATTGGTAGCTTAATCTAAAATGATGTTTTTGATGACAGACGACATTTTTCTGGAATGGCTGTAAACAGTTATTTTTGGAAAGATATTTAAATTCTGCTTTGTACTTTCATAGAAGGCAATGGGGAAAACCTCTTAATACATTTGGGTCAGCCTGTATTTGTAGCTGTCATATTCCTCGTGAGCCTAGAATAATGGAAACATCTGAGAGTTTGTTAAGTGTTCTAGTGTACTCATGTGAGAAATTACATATATTAAAATATTTATAATAAAAAGCTGCTTCTTCCTTTTCTTCTTATCTAGAGTTAAACCGGAGCATATGCCTTATTTTCTGAAAAGTTGCAAAGACTGTGTAGCGCGTGTAACATGCGATTCCTTATTAGTGTGACTTGCTCTCCGAAACGCCTGGTATGTCACTGAAAATAAATTTTCTCATTAACCTCAAACATGCCAACTTGTCAAATTATGATGAACCAAATAAGACTGCACCGAGAAATTGAGCTGCCACCATGGCACTTACGTGGCTGCGCCAATTAGTCTATAAATAACATACTTTTGAACACACTTCGGGGTTTTGAAAAGCTAAAGTGCCTCTTGGTGTTCTGAGATACAGGAGAGCAAAGAGATTATTCAAAGGAAAGAAACCATTGTACTTGTGTTAGAAGAAATGAAAATTTATTTAAGGAAGCTGAAATGAGAATGACCATAGGGACATTTGCCTAATAATTGTTCTCTATGTTCACCAGGTATAAGTTTTCTTCAGGACAACTTATTCTGAAAAATTTAGTAGGAGTTGTTTCCTTCAATACAAAATTATCATTTAGCAATTCTTCACTGTACCAGTGTAATACAGTATACAAGACTATTACAACAGAGAAAAATCATAAATATGCTAAATCACTGTGATTCAGACCTTTTGTTTATTTATATACATACACTGTAGCTGTCTTCAGACACTCCAGAAGGGGGCATCAGATCTTGTTACCGGTGGCTGTGAGCCACCATGTGGTTGCTGGGATTTGAACTCAGGACCTTTGGAAGAGCGGTCAGGTGCTCTTACCCACTGAGCCATCTCACCAGCCCCTGATTCAGACCTTTTGAAGAAGGCAGATGAGTAAACAGATCTGGGAGATGGTGGTGTTATCAGAGTGAGGAGAGGGGGTGACAGAGAAGGATAGAACTGTAGGGGCCTGATAGGAAACCATGGGACATAATTTACAAGTTTATGCCATGTCTTAAGATGCTGGAAGAAGCTGAGGTGGAGGGGGACCCCCTATGAAGACCAGCAGTCTCAACTAACCTGGACCGTTGAGATCTCTCAAACACTGACCAGGTAGCATACAGGAGCTGATCCAAGGCCCCTGACATATACAGCAGAGGACTTCCTGGTTTGGCCTCAGTTGGAGAAGATGTACCTAAACCTTCAGAGACTTGAGACCCCAGGGAGTACAGAGGCCTGTTGGGGGTGGGGGGGGCAGACATTCTCTTGGAGACTGGGAGGAGGAGAAATGTGATGACGAACTGTGGGAAGGTGGATCTAAAAGGGAGCATCAATCGGACTGTAAAAGAAAAATTAAAATATTAGAAAAAGAATGGAGTTTAATAGCATTATACTCTATCTGAAATAGAATTCTTTTTATATTTTCTCCTACATATGTTTAGAGGAATCTTCATGGAGGAAAAAGATAAATGTCAGAGCACAATGAAGGCTGTGCTCTGTGTCATCAGTCATGGAGAAGAGTCAATTTTGGGTTACCACCATGCCAATCTCTCTGACAGACAGAAGAAAATGGAGTGCCCAACAGCACCTGTCTTCCCATATTTAAGCAATACAGTAAATATCGGGGTACAGTTTTTGTCTCTAACATTATTACCCTCATAGCCTCAGTTCTAGAAACTTTTTTTTTTTTAGCACATTTTACATTTGGGAAGAGTTTTGAAAACATACAATTCTCCCAATAAGTTTCTATTTCTCCAATGATATTATTCTCACAGTTTGTGATTGTTGGTGTGTTTATGAGACAGAGATTCCCTATGTAGCTTTGGGTAGACTGTACTCACTCTTTAGCACTTAGCCTAGGACTCAGAGTCCTTTTCTCTGCCTCTTGAATGGTTGGATTAAAATGGAAACCTACTATGTTCAGTGATATCTGTTGCCCAATTGCACTCTAAACTCCTTTTTTGTCCAGTTAAAGAACTGTCTTAGTCAGGGTTTCTATTCCTGCACAAACAAAATGACCAAGAAGCAAGTTGGGGAGGAAAGGGTTTATTCAGCTTACATTTCCATACTGCTTTTGATCACCAAAGGATGCAGGACTGGAACTCAAGCAGGTCAGAAAGCAGGAGCTGATGCAGAGGCCATGGAGGGATGTTCTTTACTGGCTTGCCT